>NC_056739.1:544041256-544341256 GCF_019279795.1 Protopterus annectens
CTGAAGATGATGCATCAAGTTTACAGATGGCAATGAGATGACATTCCTCCTTTCCAGGGGAGTAATTTCTTATCCTCCAGACCAGGTTATTTTGTTTCCACCTGTCATTCATCAAATGCTGTCTCAGGGTGTGATAGGATAGAGCCAGTTCCCCCTTGCCAGGTGGGAAAGAGGTTTTATGCAAGGATGTTGTTAGTGCCAAAGAAAGAAAATGCTTAGAGAGCAGTTCTGGATCTTTCTTTTCTAAACCTGCTTGTGATATTGCCCACATTTTAAATGACATCACTTCATTACTTATTAACTCTTCTTCCTCATTCAAGTTTCCTGATAACACTAGATTTAAAAGATGCTTATTGTACTCCTATTCATCCAGACTTCAGGCATTTCTTAAGGTATTCTGTCTGTTAAACACCTTTATTAAATTATCCCAAGACATAAGCTCACATACTTAAAAAAGAAAACAAACTGTATTAACATTTGTCATTTTCAAGCATTATGCATTAAATATTTATTTTTCCCCTTAACAATTATTCAAGTATCATATAAATTGCTGAAATACTACCTTCCCCTAAACCTTATTCTGCATGTACTGCAACGACAAATTTCATTTATTTCTATTTAATAACATATTCCCTTTTCTAAAGATCCCGCCACTAGTTATTTCATCATCTTTACAGTATTCAGTACTTTTATTACAGCTGGTTTAGATTTTGATTTCCATTTTCTAGTAATTGCTTTTTCTGGTAGCCAGTAACATTAAACTTGTGACACTGGGAAAGCTGAGGTTAGGTTTTTGATCAGGGTGCAGCCATCTTGGAAGTCTAGCTTTTGTGTGCCTGGATCACATTATCAGTTCTCTGCCTTATCATTTGGACTATCCACTGCACTAACTGTGTTCATTACAGGCTACAGTATATCCAAGTTTTCCATATTTAGATGACTTACCTATCTTTGCATGGTCTTTTTCCAAAGTGTCAGGAATCTCTTGGGTAAGAGATCTCTTACACAGGCTGGGATTCCAAGAGAACATTCAAAAGTATTGACTCCTTCTCACAGGATTGTGTTTCTGGAATGTTGACTGGATATAGCAGTTCAAAGAGCTTTTCTTCCATGAGATAAACATAGATTGATATGTAGATCTGTTTCTAGGGTTTTCCAGTCAGACTTCCGTCACTGTGAGGGAATACCTCAGGATTTTGGGTCTTATGGCTTCTATGGTTCTAATAATACCCCTAGCAAGACTCCACTATCTTTGTTCCCAGCACCAACATCCCTTCTCTTTTCAGACCCCAGTGGTGGGATTATTCAGAAGAGACAACAGATATCCCTAAATCCAGGTCTCCCCCTTCTCCCTCCTAGTTCCAAAGCAGTCACTCACCACAAATGCCATGAACTTTGTTTGGGGAATAGTTTCAGGAGAGATGAAATTACAAGTTGTCTGGGACACCAAGGGGAAATACAAGCACATAAATATAAAAAAAGATGCTTGTCCTGATGAGGGCACTCAACTATCTGAATGATCTTTGTTCCCCTGGTCCTCTTCAAATTGTTACAGACAATGCCACAGTCATGTGATGTATCAACAGGCAAGGGATAACCAGTTCATACCACTCTACAGACTAGCCATGTTAGAGCGGGATATAGCTTCACAGCACAGTCTCACTCTACAAGCATCATACATTCCATCAGAGAAAAACTGTGTGGCAGACAAGCTGAGCAGGACCAGGGCAGACCTTCATGAATGGAAACTTGATCCATTTGTGTGGAATTCCTTAAGTAGAACTATTTGCCTGTAATTTGAACAATCAGCTGGGAAGATTCTCCTTCAGGACATCATGCAAGAAGATCTGGAAGACAGATGCCTTTTTGTTTTCCTTGGACAAGAATGGTCCTGTATGCTTTTCCACCATTTCCATTGATATCCAGGGTATTTCTGAAGATTCAAAAGGAATCCCCCAATATCATTGTGGTGACTCTGTCTTGGCCCAGGCATCCCTGGTTTCCCATCTTTTAAAAATGGTCAGGGGCAATTACCACAAACATTCTCATAAAATGGTCTACTCACACAAGGACGAGAGTGTTTGATACACTTTGGCCCCAGTCAACTTCAGCTGACTGCCTGGATGATAGTGTCTTAATTCATTTTAGGTACCTGTTTTATGAGGATGTACAGCAGATACTAATGGAGGCAAGAAAGCCTGCTACTAGAAAATTGTATATTAGCAAATGGAAAAGGTTTTCTAGTTGGCACCAACAACATAACCAGCACCCAATCACGGTTAGTGTTGCTCTGTTTTTTTCAAAATTTATGTGAGATACTATCCCATGGCCTTTCTTATTCCTCTGTCAAGGTTCATTTGTCAGCCATTTCAGCATGTTTGCCCGTGGATCCTTCTCTTTAAATGCATTCTCATGTCAATATGTTTTTGAAAAGGTTTTGCTTGAGAGGCCTCCAAGAAAACTGCAGGCCCCTCCTTGGAATATTAACTTTGTATTAGAGAAGCTAACACTTGGTGCATTTGAACCGGCTAACCTGGCTAACTTGAGGTTCTTAACATGGAACACACTTTTACTGATTGCTGTGACCCCTCCAAGAAGGGTATTTGAGTTGCAAGCTCTTATGATGCATCAGTCCTGTTCCAGTTTCCACAGGGACACTGTTTCTTTAAGAACTAATCCTTTTTATGTCTAAAGTGGTGGTCAAACTTACTTTAAGACAGACAGTCCCATCTTCTCATTTTCTTTCCTAAACTCAAAAATGAGAGAGAAAGGATACTCAATACTTTGGATGTCCACTGACAACTCAGATACTATCTTGAAAAATCTTTCATATCTTCAGATTTGTTGTTCATTTCTTCTGAAGGTAAGATAAAGGGACAACCTATGTCAAAACAGACTGTTACCAAATCATTGTCTAAGGCTATTAACTTTTGTTATACTCACCACAACAAAACTACTACAGGCAGGGTCAAGGCCCACTCTATCAGTGCCTTGGCTTCATCTGTGACTTTTCTGAAAAAGTTGGATTCTAGAAGTATTCTAGAAGCTGCATCTTGGTCCACTGTGCATACTACCACAAAGCAGTGTAAGCACTGATTCTTTCTCTAGGTCTAGATAAGACTTTGCAAAGACCTATCTGCAAGAGCTGGTAGACTCTTTTCCTTCCACCTCCCAAGTGTAGTAATCTAGGGTAATCTACCCATATAGCTAAGGGTAATGCAACAGTAATCAGTATGATGAACATAGTACAGTTTTATAAATAAACTTACTGTAACAATTGATGTTTGAATTATCACTGCTGCAGTATCCACTCCCTCCCTCCCTTCCTTCATTCCCCTTTTTGGTTTGTTTGTGCCATGGTGTGATTATTTATTTTTTATTCTTCCTAGTAGTGCCTTTTCAGGGTTCAGCCTCCCACTTTCTGTTGGCAAGAAAGCTCTGAAGGGCTTGGTGCCCAAGCTTGTCTTTTAGTCAGCTTAGATCAAGCTGCCTGATAGTTTGCCTGACAGTATGGGCCTGTAGAAGGTGCCCTGAAGCTTTATTAGCTGGCCAGCTGTTATACCTTTGGCCAGATAAAACCCATATGGCTAGGACTACTGCAACAGTGATCATTCAAACATCTACTACTGTTATGGTGAGTTTACTTACACAATTGTACTTTTCTTCTCTTCAGACCTAGTGAGTATAAAACATATTTCTTCTCCATACATACATATTATCTGTCCAGAATTTCACAGAATGTACAGATTTTTCCTCACATTTTTTAACTGTTTTCTTAAAAAAAATATGGTTTACTAGCAAATCACTGAGGAATGACATCACTAAATATGCTGACATGGACATCCTCCAAAAGGCCTTACTGAGACAGACACCTAGTGTCACAGTCATGGCTTCAAGCTAAATGCCAAAAAATGCATAGTCATCCCATTTGGGAAAAACAAAACACCCACGAATTATCACATAGGTGGCAGCTCCCTTAATACAGAAGAGGTAATAAGAGATCTGGGGACCCAGGTAGATAGTAATATCTCCTTTGACAATTATATTGCCAAAGTAGTTAGGAAATCCTTCTATGTGGCCCATCTAATTACTAAAGGGTTCGCATCTAGAAATAAAGAGGTTATAGTGCCCCTCTACCCATCACTCATTAGACCCATCATAGAGTACAATGCCCCATTTGGGATGTACCTCACAAGACACTGCCAATAGCTGGAAAGACCACAAAAGTACCTCACCAAGAGGATTACTGGCATCAAACATATGTCCTATGCAGCCCTACTGAAAAAACTCCGGCTGTACTCAGTGGCATATTGCTTACTCAGAGATGATCTCTGCCTGACTTACAAAGCCATGTCCAACACAGAATTGTTGGACATGCTCCACCTAAAGAAATCCAAGTCACTGAGAGCCACGCACTCTAGTGGGCTAAACATCGCCACAACAATAAACAGAACATGCTGGAGGGATAGATTCCTGTCACAGAGACACTCCATGCTTTGGAACAAAATTCCAAATTACATCAGGCAGAGCCCCTTACTAACACTCTTCAAGAGAAACCTTCACAAGTGGATGGGTAACAGAGAATACACCCCTGGGATCACTTCATTGGTTCTGCTTGACAGAGGATCAGTTAATTAATCAGTGGAGTGGCGAAAGCCGACACACTCTAGCTAGGCTTATAAATGCCCTTGGGCAGATAGCCTAGTACCTACCTATGACCTTATGAACCTATAATAATGGCAGACATTTTAGATTCAGATTTCATACCCTCCAAAGATGCATTCTAATGCAAAAACTTATTATTTTAGTAACATTCTAAGTTTATAACAGCAATATGTAAAGTCTATGATTTTGGGCCATTGAATTCCCCATTATTTTTTGCTTTAACCAGAATTCTTCTGCTGAGAGTTTGAGAGGTATGTTTCCATATTGTATCTTTTAATTCTAATTACTTTTGTTGTGCAGTGCTTTCATGAGAGTGGTGATGTTAACAAAATAGCTTCTCTGCGATTGACAGTAGAAACTTAAAAATGGTTTCAAAAATTCAGTTGTAATTGCAATATTTAGAAGAGTTTTAAAGATCTGTAGTCTCAGGATTGTTTGTTTCTTTTCTTCTCTACCCATGTAAAAACTGAAGAAGTAACTTTTCCTAATGTAAAATAAATATGACTTTCAGTAGTACTTCTACATTTGTTTCTGAGTTTTGAACTGCTTGGGTGAAGTATTTTGCCAGAATACAGAAGGCGTGCAAATGAACATAGAACTAATACTGGAGAGAGAGAGAGAGAGCTGATTTAATGCGTACATTTACTAAACTAGGGGTCCCTGGTGTAACATATTCTTACATGAAAACAATAGAGCTGCTTAGTTGACTACTTTATTGAAGAATCGTTATGGATTTTACTTCTTTAAGTCAGAGAAAAAAGTGGTGTGTTTATCTGTGTCTGTATATGTGGATATTAAAGTTGTATGGTGGTTTCCTGCCACCTGTAGAGAAATGCCAAATGTGAGGATCAGAAAAACTGACAGTTACATTTGTACAGAAACCAGGGCTACCATAGTACAAAGGTAAGATGCTGTATCATAGGAAAGAATAGTAGTGCAGTTTGCTTTCTGGTTATGCATCTTCTACACTGTGTATATGTGGTGTCTGCACAGATGATTTGTTCTTATTAGACAACCCAAGGATATGCTGTAGGCAAATCGGTGATCCACAAAAATTCCATATGTGTGTGTTTGTGTGTGTGTGTGTGTGTGTGTGTGTGTGTGTGTGTGTGTGTGTGTGTGTGTCACGTGTGCTTTTGTCCCTGCAATATAATAGTATCATTGCAGAATACTATGTTATTAACCCAAAGGGCCCTTTTAAGCACAGTCATGCTTTCCAGTAAAATATGATAGGTTTTGATTCCCCAAGCAAACTACAACCATATATAGCTATATCTATAGATACATCTATATAAATACATGCGTCTGTGTGTGCCTGTGTGTATGTCTTCTGACATGAGGGTATATATATATATATATATATATATATATATATATATATATATATATATATATATATATATATATGTTTTGGGGCATGGGTGACTAAGCATTTGTAGTCTTCTTCCCTCTAATAGAGACAAAGGTGCCAGAGCGGGAGTATATTTATGGTTTTCCATCCACTGATTCAAGTTTTGCTTGTATACGTGGAGGGATGAGCTGTCCTTTACATGGATGGAAAGCCTATTCCAGAGAAGGAGGAGCCTCTTAGACACATACCTGTCCCTACCACATGTCCTATTTATATGAGAAGGAGGAGCCTCTGAGACACATACCTGTCCCTACTACATGTCCTATTTATTTCAGAAGGAGGAGCCTCTGAGACACATACCTGTCCCTACTACATGTCCTGTTTATGTTGCAGGCAAGGTTTAGGTCCCTGGACCTTGAAGTAGTAGACTGACAAAATATTAAGCGTTGGTTTCTCTGCCTTTTGTCCACTGAATGCCTAGATAACTTCCACCCCCCCACAACCCTAAATTCAATAAAGTGGGTAAATGAAGAATTAGTGTATGAATTAATAAACTTTATTAAAATTATGCAAATGATTGAGAGGCAGAAAAAAGTGTTTAAGGTCTAAACATCAGTCCAAGTAAGTGTAGTTTTAAAGACTTCACAGTGCAGAGTGCAAGGCCTTCCCACTGCTCACAGAACGAGTCCTCATCCTGTTTGTTTTATACCTCAAGTACTCGGCTTCTAAGTTAATTTTTTTCCAACATTAATAATTAGGTAAGCACTTGTTTACTGCATTTTTTTTAAATGGTGAAACTACTGTTCACTTACTCCCATTCACTTTACATGTAAATTACAATGCCTTATGCTTCAAAATTGTACCTATTATGTGGACAGCTCTGGGTCTGATTGTACAAATGACCCAAGCACTTCATTCTCCAACTGTTCTTTTAAACTTCTCACAGACTTTAGATACAAAGTGCTTGGGAAAGTCTCATGTCGCAGCAAAGTCTTATATTTTAATACAGCTCCTTTTTAAGTTTCTCTCTATTGCTTTACCACTGCCAAATCTCACAGTGCTATTACAAGCTTTTTTCACACCAGTCTAAGTAATCTGAAATTTCTTGCCTGTGTACCATTGCCAACACACTGTTTTCCTTTGTTTGTTTGTTTTGTTTCCTTATTTTATGACACAGTTATCACATTCAAAAAAGAATCGCATTATACTGTTGGCACAAATGTTATTTGTCTTAATGACTTACAGATTGAAACTTAATGATGGGCTTGCTGCTTAGATCACTATCCCTGTTGCTTGAAGACACGTAGTCTAACAGTGTTCATGTACTTCTTATGAGTTTGCATGTGAGACATTGTCAAATAAGCCAGAGAATCAGACATCCAAAAATGTCAGCAGACATACACACAGACATGCACAGACATATGCATTTATATAAATGTATATATATAGATATGGCTATATATGGTTGTAGTTTGTAAGAGAGAAACCTCAAAAGCGCAAACATTTTTTTTCTTTGTTTGGATGGCTGCTTTTGGTGCGAGATTTGTCCTTTCTCCACGGTTGTGTCATCTCATATTTGGTATATATAAATAGCAGGTGGAGTGGAGGCTGCTGGGGAACCTGCCCTTTGTATAAAGTTGTGTTTTTTTTTTTTTGTCTTTTTCATTTGATCTTTTTCGCTCTTTTGAGTATTCGCTGTTTCATTAAGTAGTCATGTATAGATTCGGGTTCACTTCTAAATCCTGAAAGCCCAAAATCTTGAAAGTTCAAAATACTGAAAAGAAAATACGGAATCTCATAATACTGAAAACACACAGGATATCAACACTTACTATATTCCAGCACAAGTGCATACAGAAACATATTACCCTTCAACTATAAGCAGGTGGGCAAGCCACCCTGCACCCTCTATATAGGGGGCTTTGCCCCCTCCCCCTGCTACTTAAATATATCAACTCTGAGATTGCACTTCACTACACTAAGTGCATACTTGGAGAAAATTAATATAGTTTGAATTTTATTTGTTTCTGTATGTACTTGTGCCAGAATATAGTAAGTGTTGGTATCCTGTGTGTTTTCAGTATTATGAGATTCAGTGTTGTGAGTTCACCTCTTGAGTTCTTAACAACTGTGTCTCAAACACATAATAGCCTGGTTATGATAAAAGATCCAATCATAATCCTCTGTGTTGAGAATATCCTTGTTTACAGCTCCACTAATTAAATGATGTTTCTCAACTGTCGCTCATTTTGGAAACATTCCTGACTTTTAGCTCAAAATTTTACTTTTCGTTTACTCATTGTGATTCTTTGTAAACAAAAAAAGTCAACAAATAATGACAGCAATTAAAGCTACAAATGTATTTAGTTTCAGTAAAATCGATGCAATTCAGGTCTTTTTATTCTGTAAAATTAATTAAGCCGGTACTTTTAACATTTAAAACATATCCCTGTTTGAGAACTACCATTCAGGATATTGTCTATGGTTTCTCCCCATCCTTTTTCTGAAATAGTTTCTTGTAGCCCATCTTCGGTTATATTTTTCAAGGACATCCATTTGGAGGCTAATACTTATTAATAATTAATAATTTTATTTGTATCTTTTCTCTTTTCTTCCTGACATTGAGATAATCTCCATTATTGAAAACATTAACGTTAAATCCTAGAAATTACTGCACCTAAGTAATATTTGTACATGTACAAATGCAGTGACTTGCACAACTTTTAGTATTACCTCTTTACTCAGATGGTGAGTCTCATAGCACCAGACTTTAGTAAAACTGCCATATACATCTTCTGGGGTGTCTTCTGTGCGGAGTCTGCATGTCCTCCCTCTGCTTGTGTGGGTTTCCTCCAGGTGCTCCGGTTTCCTCTCACATCCCCAAAGACATGCTGCAAGTGGATTGGATACGGTAAAATTGGACCTAGGCATGAGTGCGTGCATGTGTGTGTGCCTTCCGTGGAAGGTTGGGCGCCGGGCTGGCAACTCGACACCGTAAAAGCTCCACTGCCAATCATGAGCGGACAAGGTGATCCGCTATGGCGATCCCTAACCGGGAAAAGCCGAAAGAGAGAGAGCGAGAGAGATACACCTTGCAATTTTTTTTCTTTAAGAGAAAGCAAATAGACATTTCAAATTTATGATCAAATGAATTTCTGACTAACTGGGTAAAGTGAGCAGCCCATTTGATTGTTCACTTGTTGAAGAAATGGTAGCTGACACTTTTCTTTGAAGATAACGTTCCTCACAGTGCCATTGTAACATTCAGATTGCATCTTTAATTATGTCCATTTGATGTTGTATATACCCTTCACACTTTTGTGTAAAATGTTGTCCACATGGAATATCTGGATTCAGTTGAGGTGCTTAATTTTCCATATTCTTCCTCTTGTTTCTTCCTCCAAGTCTGTAAGGATTGAGCTCATTTATTCTTTCTTCTTTTACACACACACTTTTATTCAGACCTTGCACCACTTTTGTTCTGCTCTGTGAATTTCCTGTCATCTTTGCATCCTTATTCTGTTGAAACCTTCCCTCCTTCCATGCATATTTTGTTCTATCATGGCAGTAATACTTTTCTTACCCTCCCAGTATAGCTATGTTTCTATACATGTAATGATTTACACTGATCTTGAGAATTACAGAAACATACAAAAGAGTAATTTTCAGACTCTTGTCTTAAACAAAAGCAATTGAGTACAAATGCCCCACATCAGCAACAATGAATTGCAGGGTCTGGAATTATTTCTCAACCTTAATTTCATTCTTCTCTTCTAAAATCTGAAGTTCTGAAGGGATAAACCAAAGTCAGATGGGAGGGGGGATATATCACAGAAAGTTTGGTGCAGTTAATATGTGAGAGACAGGAGTAGAAATTAAATAACCTCTTCTCTGTTCCCAGTTATTCTCTATAGGTATTACATGCTTATCTTGAATGCTGTAACAGAACTCATCAAGTAACTGATTTATGGCAAAACGTGTTACAGGCCATACTGTTTCACCCAGTAAAATCTTTCTGATAGAGGAAAGTTTTACTATAATTAGTTCTATTTCATTCTTAGCCAACCAGATCACTAGACTGATAGTACTGCTATTTTCCAAGCAGAAACTTTTCTTCTTTCGGCTGCTCCCATTAGGGGTCACCACAGTGGATCATTGTTTCCATTTCATCCTGTCCTCTGCATCTTGCTCTGTCACACCAACCACCTGCATGCCCTCTCTCACCACATCCATAAACCTTATCTTAGGCCTTCCTCTTTTCCTGTTACCTGGCAGCTTCATCCTTAGTATCTTTTTCCCAATATACTCTGCATTCCTCCTCAGCACATAGGTTCAAAGGTTGGTACTAGGATATCTGCCTGAAGGCATTTATAAGCCTAGCCATCTTGCCTGTACTCTCTTCTCCACCCCTCTTCCACACTCACCATTACTCTGAACTGTTGAACCCAAGTATTTAAACTCATCCACCTTTGCCACCTCTACTCCCTGCATCCTCCCTCTCATTCACACACATATATTCTGTCTTAGTCCTGCTGACCTTCATTCCTCTTCTCTCTAGAGCATATCTACACCTCTCTAGGGTCTCCTCCACCTGTTCCCTACTCTGACTACAGAGTGCAATGTCATCTGCAAACCAAGCAGAAACTAATGAATGAAAATCAAGTTCACTCTTAGCATCTACAAACATAACATTTTGTATAAATTGTATTATAAGGAGAAGAAATATCATTAACTTAGGTTTTCTTTGTTTTCCAAAAAACTCTTATCTTAGTGCATGTATTTTTTAACAGTAATAGATAATGGCTTATTATTGTAAGGAATGCAGAAATGCTAATCAATCAAGAAAATAAGGAAATGGCCTAGGCTTAAAATGTCGGCTAGCCTACTATTTACCTATCAACCTCTAAGAACGTTTCAATAATACCCCTCTGTTAAAGTTTCGCTTTTAATTTTTTTTTTATTGTAATATACATCATTACAGGTTCTCTTTACATATGCATTTAAAACATATTTTTGAGAAGTATTGTATATATTTACTTATTTTCATTTGTTTACCAGGGTAGAACAGTGATCAAACAATAACCAATTACATTAAAATTGTTCCATATTTTTTTTAAGAATGCAGTATTGTAGTGAGGGATGCATGAAAATAAAATAGCGTAAAATACTTCAGAAACTACAGAAAACATGAAACAAGAGAAGAATAGCATTTTATATGTTCTTATTTCACAACCAGAAAGAACAAATGCAGAAAACTATTAATGATGACTCCAGAAGTATGTTTAGGCGAATGTAAGGTACTTACCTGTAGTACTATTTTGTATTACTTATGTTGCAAAAACACAGTAAGATATCAAAAAAAAAACAAAAAAAAAAAAAAACAGATGAAAAGCTGTAAAAAGATGCCTTCACTACAATTCTTTGGCCAAATCCAGCTTTGTTAGCTAAACTTTTGAGTACAGTGCTCCAGTGGGAAGCATGTAGTTAGCTTGCAGAGACTTTTATCAGGTTGCAGAATCATAGTGGACTAAACTTACTTTCCACTAGTATCAAAAATGGTAACAATAGATTTTGAAGAGTTTGATGAACTTCAGGTATAAGGGATTTGTACCCATAAGTCTGAGTGACCTTATTAGAATCACCAAGTTAATTTAAAGTTGTGTGGGTGTACAAGGTGAGGTGGAGGCTTACCCCCCCCCAACTTATTTTCATATTGTTTTTGTGATATAAGTGAGCAGAATATTTTTATACCATGTATACTGACATGACGTTATATTGATGATATTGTATACTGAACATATGAAATAAAAAAAAATATGGAAGAAATCATACTGGATAGGGTAATATTATTAATGTGCTAGTGTCTAGCTAGATAACCTCTAAAGTTCTACATTCACATAGAGAAAATTAGGTCAGAAATCAACTGTCCATTATTCTGGTCTCAGAAGATGACCCGTTTCCTTTCCTTTCCATCTGAGTCTTGCCACTGGTAAGGGCATCCTATTTACCATTTGGAATGTGATCTACCTCTAGTAGCTGCAGTCTCCGATAGGAATTTGACTTGTCTCCAGTCTATTGCCAACAAAGTCTTCCAATTCAAAACCAGCTTCCATAGAACAAAATACCATTGCATCTCCATCAAGAAGGCTAGCTGGCTACCCAAAAAGCAATGAGTTTATCTCCAACTTGGCTTGCTTCTTTTCAGACTGCTTCATCAAGACCCTGTCACACCCTACCCAGCCAACCTTATCCCTAGCATCTGCTCCTACAACCTTAGGAGCCACTCCCAAACAGGACCAGGTCTTCAAATACCAAGAACAAAAACTTCAGAGCAGCAATAATAGTTTCTCTCTTCTAGCCTCCCAACTCTGAAAAATCTCCCTCTCAACCTAAAGGAACTTTCTTACTGATCTGAATTGTAACCCAGTGCTTTCTTCTTCTTCTTCTTCTTCTTCTTCTTTCGGCTTTTTCCGGTTAGGGGTCACCACAGCGGATCAGCTGTCTGCTCATGATTGGCAGTGGAGTTTTACAGTGTTGAGTTGCCAGCCCGGCGCCCAAACTTCCACAGAAGGCACACACACACACGCAGTCACACCTAGGGCCAATTTAGAGTGTCCACCTGCATTCTGTTTCATAAACAAAAACTATGCTCATGTCAAACCTCATTGCACATAACTTCCCCATCTCACCCAACACATCACCAGATTCCAGTTGACATTGTAGAATCTTCTCCTCCTCTGTCTGCCTTAAAACCCTATATATATAGAGGGTAACAGCGCAAAATAGCTTTTTTGCAGGGGACAAACCCACGGCCTCTCTATACTCCTAGTACTTACATGTACTAACTCAGGGACTGTCGTACCTTTGAGAAAAGGGAATAATTCAAAACATGTATGTTTTATACTGTTTTAATAGGTTTTACAAAATATTCAGTGCTTGTTACTTTGTGTTCTACATGCCAAATGGCCTTTTTTTGTCTGTCCTTTTGTTATACAATGCATTATAGGTAGGGACATGTGTAAAAAGGGTCTTCTGTCTGTTTTTTTTATCCAGCTAATGAAAAAGAGCTGTGTTTTCCTTAGCAAGAAACTATGAGTTTGATAGACAAAATTATATTAAAAAAGAGAGACAAATTCTCTGAGAAGCTATTGTGAGATTTCATTTCATCTTGTGATGTGCACTGAGAAATCCGACTTTGACAGAAATGCCGCAGAGGGAAAGGAACTGCTAAGTCTTATTTTCTTAGTATGTGGAAATATGGGGATCATTCTGTAGAGAGGAGAATACACACTGGGGAAAGGAAATGGTTTGTTTAGGGCATGGCTGTCCTTTGGAGTTCTTCATGTCCTTCAAATACACCAGAACCTTGGAGTTCTTCATCTAACAAACAATGTAAATGTTAAAAAGTGGAAGCAGGAGGAGGGTGTGGCTTATTTGGGGATCTTTGTATATGGGTAGAGACTAGGAGATAGCAGCAGGGTCTCAAAGTCTTTGTATATGGTAGGGGGGTAGGAGACAGCAGCAAAGGCTTACGGTCTTTGAATATGAGTAGAGAGTAGGAGATAGCAGCAGGGGCTCAAGGTCATTGAATATGAGTAGAGAGTAGGAGATAGCAGCAGGGGCTCAAGGTCATTGAATATGGGTAGGGAGTAGGAGTTAGCAGCAGGGGCAAAAGGACTTTGTATATGAATATGGAGTAGGAGATAGCAGCAGGGGCTCAAGGTCATTGAATATGGGTAGGGAGTAGGAGTTAGCAGCAGGGGCTCAAGGACTTTGTATATGAATATGGAGTAGGAGATAGTAGCAGGGGCTCAAGGTCATTGAATATGGGTAGGGAGTAGGAGTTAGCAGCATGGGCTCAAGGTCATTGAATATGGGTAGGGAGAAGGAGTTAGCAGCAGAGGCTCAAGGACTTTGTATATGAATATGGAGTAGGAGATAGCAGCAGGGGCTCAAGGACTTTGTATATGAATATGGAGTAGGAGATAGCAGCAGGGGCTCAAGGTCATTGAATATGGGTAGGGAGTAGGAGTTAGCAGCAGGGGCTCAAGGACTTTGTGTATGAATATGGAGTAGGAGATAGCAGCAGGGGCTCAAGGTAATTGAATACGAGTAGAGAGTAGGAGATAGCAGCAGGGGCTCAAGGTCATTGAATATGGGTAGGGCGTAGGAGTTAGCAGCAGGGGCTCAAGGACTTTGTATATGAATATGGAGTAGGAGATAGCAGCAGGGGCTCAAGGACTTTGTATATGAATATGGAGTAGGAGATAGCAGCAGGGGCTCAAGGTCATTGAATATGGGTAGGGAGTAGGAGTTAGCAGCAGGGGCTCAAGGTCATTGAATATGGGTAGGGAGTAGGAGTTAGCAGCAGGGGCTCCAAGGTCTTTGGTCATGGGTAGGGAGTAAGAGATAGTGGCAGGGGCTGAAGGCAGCAAGCTCTTAGATAGTGAGAGGTAACAGAACATGCCTGGACTTGACAGCTTCCCCAAGTTATGGGAAGGAGATGCAGCCTGTCGTCTGTACCAGTGGACACACAAACAGCTCCAAAGATGTACTTTATTTGAAATATTTAAGATACTTTTACTGTAATTGGATACAGATAAACTCAGATGAGAATAGTTTAGTTGGCCTGGTGATCCTGTACAAAACAGCCATAAAGAAAATGTGTACATAGCCGAGCCATAGTTGCAGTATTGGAGGCAGCAAAACACGGTACCAAAAAGTGCAGTCAGCTAACTAAAGGTACATCATTTTATTGTTCAGGCAATTTTGGAAAAAAAAATGCTTTCCTGGTGGGAGATGTTTATTTTTTTGATATATTTGTAAAACCTAAAAATGGTCCACTGTCTTTAGTGCTCTACCACAGTAACCATATGGAAATAAATAACTTTGAGATGAATAACACATTTTTTAATTTAATTTCAGTTATTTGTTATCCAGGTAATCCCAGTGGACATGAGTGTTCCTCTTCAGTGGTGACCTGAGATCACTGTCTTGCTAAATGACTTGCTCAGAATGATACAATAGGCTGAGAGAATCAGAGCCCGTATCACAGGAAGTGATTCATTAACAGTTCATAGCTTTAGTCCTCTGTTCTGTAACATGGTTTGTAATAATTCTGAAATTGATTTCTGAGAGAAAATTGTGTTGCTAATATCCAGATTCATATTTAACGGTTAGTGACTGTCAGAATGTGACCACATCAACTCAAGTAATTTTTTTAATTCATTTTACTAAATAAATAACTACAAATAATTTTGAAAAAATTCCGTAAGGGAAATTTAATTTAATACCAGTGCAATAACTTGTTTAACTTGACCAATAGGTACTGAGAACTTCATGAACATTAATACTGAATACGTACTCACAATGCATGATTTTATAGAAGTGTGTGTCCATAAAATAGCACTTACTGTGTTTGGCCATGTGTATTTTTTTTATGTTGTGCACTGTTTTGAATTAATGTAGATTCTGTTTTACATTTCGGCATCAGTTGCTGGACACATTAATCACCTTAAGTAATGGTCCGGTTTCCACCCTTTTTCAATTTAACATAATTACTTCAAGACATGCTTTTCTTTGTTAACTGGTCTACCTCCCAGGGTTGCAAAGGAATTCAGATTCAAATTATTCCATCACTTCAAAAACAGGAGGAACAAGTCCTTAACTTAAAATGTAAGCTGCTTGCTTCTAAAACAGCTGTAATATACCCCCTGTGGCACTCTGGCAGGTTCTGAAACCAATTTACCTGTCAGGTCGTATAAACAAAGTTTGCAAAAACAGAACATTAGTCAGTATATTTGAAAATGTTGTATGTGAGGACAAAAAGTAAATTCCCTCTCTCTCTCGCTATATATATATATATATATATATATATATATATATATATTATAGTTTTTAGTCAGAATACCTTTGATGATAGTCTAGCAAGTCAGAGCTATCAACAGAAAAAAAAACTACCATAAATGTATCTTTATAGACTACAGGTCATTTACAGGCCGTTTAATTTCAAGTGGGCCTGAGATTAGCTGTACAAACCCAGCAGTTGGCAAGCCCTTGCAGGCAGTAGACAGGATTATGTATACCATGTTGCGATACACAGTGTATGTATGCAGCAGTCAGACGTTTAAAA
The DNA here is from genome assembly GCF_019279795.1 of Protopterus annectens. Taxonomy (NCBI): domain Eukaryota; kingdom Metazoa; phylum Chordata; order Ceratodontiformes; family Protopteridae; genus Protopterus; species Protopterus annectens. The sequence continues at coordinate 544,057,405 of NC_056739.1, forward strand.
GGACAGCAATGAACAGCTAGCTTTGGTTGTAGAGCATCAGCAGCCAGCCTATTGACTGACTACTGGTAGAAAAGGAGAGAAAAGACACCTAAAGAAAAATTGTCCTGGTCCCCTTCAATAAGCACATTAAACCGAATGACATTTGCCGAACTTTATTAAACTTTATTAAACATAACTTTGTTATCCAATATTTATTAATTACAACTGAAATACAATATAGCTGATTGAATTCCAACACCCAGATAATGTTAATCAGGACAGTGTGACCTTGCTCATCCTTACCCAGTAAGCAGCATCCGTACCTCCAACTCACTTACTTATGAAGCAGCGTTCCACTACTCACTTCATTTACCACTTATTGAATTAACCTCCAACCAAATAAGCCGTGTCCTTACCCCCGCTTGCTTATTTATCGATCACTTTCCTTTCCCATTTCATTAGAATGACCATCCAAAACCAGAGGGAGAACAGAAGGGGCACGCCTGTTCCTCTTCTCTGGCCTACCCAATCTGACAAAAAAACACAATCCCCACCATTCCACTAATAGAAAATGTCTTGTTGTTTCGGATTTTTTTTTTTTTTTTGCTATTTCTTTGTTAAGTTTCCTTGAAGCACACACCATGCTGAGTTTACATGAATTTTTGTAAAGCTTTTTTTGAAGAATTTGCTTCCCTTGCTGTCGCATCATAATCCCCATCACATATAAGATTTTTGGCCTAGTAAAAATGTTCGACATAACATTGTGCTTGCAATGATATCAACTTTCTTCTCCCTATAGGACCATAAACTAATGACTTTGGGATTGTAAGATTAGTATAAAGAGAATGGTGCATTTTGTTACCATAACCTAGTAAATGGTTTAGGAAGTCTGACATGAATGACTGATACAGTCAGCAACTAAAAGATAACAGGTTAGCTAAAGAGATGTGTATATTTTCGCAAAAGCGGATAGTTCACTCCCTCTTTCCTTCGGAAACAAAATTGTCCAATTTAAGCCCATTTAGAAGCTGGCAAAGAAAATGAATTAAAGGGAATGCAGATTACATATTTTAAAAGAACTTCCATGACAAGTGAATAAGCAAAACATCCTGATTCAAATGAAAAGACAAACATGGCAGAACCCATAATCTAGATTATCATCATAACTTCCATTAAATCTGAAATTATAGACAAGAAGATTTGAAAACTCATATTACAAAAAAAAAGATGAGCATATCAAGTCTGAGTGTCTGCAGCCTCAGTAATAGAGGAGTAGAGTTTTTTGGGTAAAAATGAAACATTGCCATGCCACCAAGGTTGTACAGTGTTGGAGTCAGTATATGGTATATTGGATAGCACTTTTAGTAGAGCTTTGCAGTCGACTCAGTTTTGCTGATGATTTTTTCTTTTTTAGCTTCTGAATTGATTGAAAATGTTTTTCTATGTTTTTATCCCTATGTCTGCCAACCATCAAGTCTCCCTAATTAGCTCTAGCCTGTTTGCTCTCCCTCAATAAAGTATAGGTTAAGCTGTAAGACCAGAAATCATTAGGCAGCCTTGACATTTTTTTTGTGCACCCATTCACATTCCTGCCTCTTCTCTACTATTGGAGGTAGTTTTCCTTCCACCCACTCACATTCCTGCCTCTTCTCTACTATTGGAGGTAGTTTTCCTTCCACCCACTCACATTCCTGCCTCTTCTCTACTTTTGGAGGTAGTTTCCCCTCCACTCACTCACATTCCTGCCTCTTCTCTACTGTTGGAGGTAGTTTCCCCCTCCACCCATTCACACTCTGCCTTTTGTCTACTGTTGTAGGTAGTTTCCCCTTCATCCCTTGGCCCATGTAAGTCTGGTTTTCTCCTGTAGTGACCTGTCTGGTTTGTCCCTGGGCCAGAAACAATTATGGTACCCACCCTCTAGCAGCTTTGCATTATTCTGAATGCAAGCTGAAAGGACATATCTAGTATAGCCCTATCCCTGGCCCCTGGTGGCAGATGTAGGCACCTGCATAACTGTGGGGACATACTTCTTCATGCCAGCCACTTGAAGAATACTGAATTGTCTTGGGATCACCAAGCCTACTCCCTGGTCATACTGCCAATTTCCTTCTGTACTGTATCAGATAAGTGATCAGGAGTGCTATTTCCCAGTGGGAGATGAGCCATTTGTTCCTTCCTACCTAGTTCTTCCATTGGCCATTGGCCATGCCGGTAGTTGAACTTGGGTCATCAGGACCACAATCTAAGCCACATATACAGGTTGATTCGATGGAAGTTTTGCCACCTAAGTGGCATGTACCTCAAAAATATCATCCCATGGTTCATTTAGGAGACAAAGTATTCAGCTGAAAAATAATATTATGTTAGCACAGGAGCCACAACAAGCCATTTTGGGATAGAACAGGTTTTGAAATAATAACTAACCAGCTATAAATTATACATTGATGTTCGCTCTGCATAAGTGACTAAAATATAACAACATGCTCTTCAATCTGTGCCTGTAGTGGCCCTTTAAAGGAAAACTCAACCCTAGAACTAAAAAATATTTTTTTCACTCTGTCTTGGTTTCCTGACCTATTTTAACACCTCATAATCACTCTAAGTGCTTTATTTGTAATTTTAGCCTGTTTTCCACAACATGGCTACAACTGGGGCTTGATGCATCAAACATAAATGAGGGTGATTCGAGACAGAAAAGAAGCAGTCCTTTTACAGAAGGTAGAGAAAATAACAGTGACTCACACAAATCCCATTATAGGCCAATAACATGGGAATTCAAAGTTACTTCCTTATGTCTGGCATGAGTCATACAAAGTGTTATGGGAAAGAGAAAGGACTGAGGGAAAACAAGATCACGTTGATACATCAAGCCCCATTGGTAGCCATGTTGTGGAAAACAGGCTAAAGTTACAAATAAAGCACTTAGAGCGATTCTGAGGTTTAAAATAGGTCAGGAAACAAAGGCAGAGTGAAAAAACAGATTTTTTTTTACTTCTAGGGTGGAGTTTTCCTTTAAAGGAAAGCCACCCTGGAAGTAAAAAAAAATATGATTTTATCATAACTTGCTCTTTTGTGCAATATTGTTTCCTTGGTATCACTTTAAGTACTCTAAGTGATAAAATTGTTTTATAATTATTTATTACCCTCCCCAAAAACCTGACGGGGCTTGCCACACTAACTTAATTTTGTTTTCCTCCCTTGCTTCCACAATAAACTTTGTGCTCACAGAATATGATTTATCAGTCACTGGCTTCTCAAAGTGCCTCTGTGAACAGTGCCAGTGTTTCGTTTTATAGAACTGGTCTAATCTGATCTGTGCTACAGCTGGGAACATGGAATTTCAGGGAGGCACTATCATACATTTATGGTGCAGCGGTAGCGTTGTTGCCTCACAGCAAGAGGTTTTCCTGTTCAATTCTCGGCTGGAGTGCCTTCTGTGTGGAGTCTGCATGTCCTTCCCGTGGTCGAGTGGCTTTCGAAAGACATGCGTGAATGGGCATGCCTTCGTTGAAGGTTGGGCATCGGGCTGGCAACTCGGCACCATAAAAATCTACTGCCAATCATTAGCGGACCGGAGTTCCGCTATGGCAACCCCTAACTGGGAAAAGCCAAAAAGACAAACAAACAAACTATCATACATTTAACCCATGAAGCTACTGTTAAAACTCAGAGACATACCTAAACATGTGTGACACAGGCACACATAACTGTTCTATGTGTCATTATTGTTCCCCTCTCATGACACACACTGAACCTGTTATTATTTTTGGGCAGTTTCTTTCTTATGCAAGGTAAACTGTTGTCTCATTCCTCAGATTGTACTCTGTTTATGCCTAGAACATATTTCTTTCTTGTCAAACAACTGCGGGCCCTTGATGTTTTATGAAAATGAACAGTGTTTCACATTGTAGAAACTTTCTGATTTTTCCATCTGACCTTTATGATCAATAGTTAGGAAGCCAGGGAAACACTTACATTTTCCCCATATTTTTCTCTGATATATTTACAGGAAACTTAAATGTCAAGCTAAAAACTGCACATTTCAAAGGAATAATGTTTAATACTACCTTAAATAAATAATATGTTGCGCTCTTTATTCATTAGTGTGCTGGCAATATTTTAATATCAGTTGTGATGTGCATTGTCTGCCCAGTCATTTGGAATGGAGTGTATACTAAAGGGGTGCATATTGAAAACCATCCCATTTTGTTATGATGAGAATGAAACCCTCACTTAAATTTTTTTAGAGCAATGTGAAAAAATGAGAAGTGAGCTGAATTTGAATATTAACTGGTCGTTCTGTATCTGCCAAGCCCTCGAGACTGGAAGGGCTGTTATTTAACCAAGTTGGTCCCTGATCTCAGACTTGAATGAGATATAGAAGCTGTTATTGAGGGGGGGTATTTAATGATGCCAACTAAAGGCCTCTGTGCTGATGTGTGATCTGACTGAGTCCTGCAAAGTTTAAAATACTCCTAAAGCTCATTTGATGTCATAAAACATAATGCCTTCTCTCTCTATTTAACATTCCTCTAATTTTTTTAAGAAACTGTTCAGTCTTGATTGTATAAGGTCTTTGAATGTCACCAACTTTGAATTTCCTCTCTGACCTATAGAATAGATTGTCATGGTTTCTTAAATGTCTAAAAGTATGCCTGCTGTAACTTTTCTGGTAGAGTTTCTCTGCTTTAAAGCACTGAAACCTAAGAAAGAAAACACTGCTGTGAACCTTAAAGCAAAAGTGAAGTACTGTGATGTTTAAAGCAGTGAAATGTTTAAAAGAAAAGTTTGTTTTGCAGGTGGTAAGAACTAGGAGGAAAGATAAGTATGTATGTGTTCTAACTACCTCTCTGGAAATTTAAGTGAAAATAAGTTTGCAATGAAGTTTTTTTTTTTGCTTTAGTGTACAAGTCTCACATGTCACTTTTTTTTCCATAGAGTTCCTGTTTTTGTTCCATAGTTTCGATCGGTCTCTTATAAAGCTTTTTTAGACTCTAGCAAATTACAGAAGAGTTCATCCACTAAATAAATTCAGGCATTAGACGTACCGATTTTATGTCTTTCAGAAAATGCATGTTAATAAAACACAGTGACACCTTTCTTGGCAATTATCAGACACATCAAGTATAATGCCTTCTTCAGTATGTGTGGCATATGCAATGGCTGGAATGCCCACAAAAGTCCCTTACCAGGAGAATCCAGGGAATAAACACAGTATCCTATAAGGATCACCTTAAAGTCATATCACTATACTCTGTGTCCTACAGGTTACTGAGAAGCAATCTATGCCTGGAATACAAGGCAGCCTCAGATCTGGGTCTGATGGACCCTTTGCACATCCACTAAATGAACTGCATCAGAACTACTAGATCCAAGGAATTAAAATTTGCTTGTGACATAAATAAGACATGTCGACAAGACAGATATGTGTCTCAGAGGATCTCCATGTTCTGTAATAGACTCCTCATCCATGTGAAGCAGAGTCCATCCCTAACCATATTTAATAGTAACCTTGACCGTTGGATGGAAATTCGTAAATTCACCATATCTCTGACAGAGAAAGGCAGACAGTAATCCCTAAACTAACAAACCTCCCCATAACCTCTAGAAAGTTCTCAACTAACATATCCCCTCATATTATATGCCTATGATACATAAGGGCACAATTGGTTTGGGTTGTGCAACTAGGCTCACAAAGGCTCTGGTGGTCATTAGCCTGGAATTTACCTATGAACCGTATATGCTGTTACTTTTGTGAGTCAACAAAAGCAATACTTAAAAGGTGTCCCTGTTTTTTCACCTTTGTCCCTCATTTTTTTCAGACTTGATTCGTAAACTGAGGTTGAGAGATCTATGCTTCAGTAGTCCTGCTGTGTATTACTGTGTTTATACTGCAGAACTCTAAATCAATCTACACACTTCTGTATATAACCTTGTGTCAAGTATCCAGGTTCCTGGCAATGTTTATAGTATGTTATCAATTTATACCTGTTCCTCCCCAAGTTCCTTGCTTCTGTGCTTTGTTTATTAGCAGGATGGTGTCTTGTAATAAGTACTCTTTTGACAGTGTTCTCTTTAGATATCTTGCACAAGATTGTTATCATTTTCATCTTAAGTGGAAATGACAGTGACCTTGTGAGATGGAAGCATTCATCTTAACTGTCTGCTGTCATTGTTTCTGCTCTTTTAGTGCACATTTTTAATATTGTATTTCTCTCTTTGTTGCTGATTTCAGATAGCACTTAACTATTTTTTTCTGGAATAATGAGAGACTAAATTACCTGTCGCTGTTCTGAGCGAAGGGCGTTCTTGACACTGCTTTCTTTTTCAGCTTGTTTAAATATTTCTTACAACATCACTTTTTATGCGTTGATATTGCATTGAATGTAATCCATCTTTTGAACCCATGTGTGCATATCTTTTTATGATATTATCTTATTCAGTGCTGTGCACGTTCTGTTTGTTTTCATGCTAATATGTATCTTTGTGGTTTTGTTTTCAATTTCTGCTGTATCCTTTCTACATGTTGTTTGTTATGGGCTATGGCCATGGTTGTGGATCACTGTCATATAATAAATGATAACATAAGTAATAAACTGTTAGACAGCAGCACACACTCTGTCGTTAAAAAGGTGCCGATGAAAGACAGTGGCCATAGAAAGTGTCACAGTCTTGCCTTATGAAACTGAGAGACCTTGAAGGGATAGTGGTAAAAGACTCCTTCTCCTTTTCTACAGTGTAAGTTTTTTAAAACATCAAAAAACTAATAAAAAGGTAGGAATTAATCCCATTACTAAGACCACAGCAAACAATGAGATTCTGTAATCCCAGCCTGCATTGCAAAGCAGTTGCATTGACCAAGGCAGTTCTTCCACAGATCTTTAAAGTAATTGTTGGTGTTTCTGTATATATAAATATATATATATATATATCGAGACTAAATGCTGCAAGTCTGTTTTCCTTCTTGGCCTTCCTTACATTGTTTTGGTTAGACTTTTAATAAAACATATTGTAAACTCTTTATTAAACCATGGCCTCCCAAAATTTAGCTTCTTCTGTTGTGATGTTAACATGGGGTAATATGAGTTACATCCACAGACTTTAATGGGACACCTTCACACATGTCTATGGATGCAACAAATGCTTACCCTATACCTATTTCATTGAGGTTAAAGTTCCTTGTTTTTCCTCAGTGACATCAGTGCAAGGAAACAGTGTACTTTAAAACTGATTTTATACATGAGTGATATGATGAAAACATTCCCTGATGGAGGAAAGTACTTTCAGGAGTTTATGCACTGCATGGTGTAGTGGTAAAGTATGATTCTGAACGTTAGCAAATCTCTTTCAGTCTCTTCCTAAAATTCCTAGAATGATGCTGTATCTGATCCTGCGGTTACATATTAGAAACACGAAAAGGCTAAATGTCGAATGTATGTACATCGACACATAAAGGTCGATGTACATACAGAGCGAAACACGTAAACGGTGAAATTCAAAACGCAGAACGTGTCTTTTAGCCAGCAGCATGATGGTGGGGATAAGGAAATATGTCCTTATCCCCACTGTAGTGTGGTCTCGGAGTTGGTATATTTAAGTAGGGGGGGGTGTGGGGGTTGAGCATATTAAATTAATGTTTATTTTTTATTTTGCTTACCTGTTTGATGTGTTTTGATTATGAAACACATTCCGCGTTTTGATTTTTGCTGTTTACGTGTTTCGCTTTGTATGTACATCGATCTTTATGTGTCGATGTACATACATTCAGGATTTAGCCTTTCTGGGTTTCTAATATAGACCCGATCCTGCACATGCAGTAAACACATTAGATACCATTTTTTCTGCTCCCATCTCTCCCTGATGCATCTTTCTAAAGCATTTGCTGATATCCTTGTAGCATTTTCATTTTCCAGCAGGTGATATTTTTCACCTTTCCACTTATTTGCAAGTAAACAACAGTCAAGGAAAGAAGTTCAGAAACTCTTAAAAGGGAGTCCTCATTCTGGCAAATGTGGTGGAAAGGCCTTGTACTCATTTTGATATAGAAGAGTTGTTCTTATCTTCTTTCAATCATGCTTTAGCAATTTTTTTCTGTTTCTTTCTCCTGAGAATTCTTCATTCATGTTCCTGAATGAAGACAGCCTCACCGTGTCAAACATTTGAGCTTTTATTTCTGCGCTCCAGGTACTGCTTGCAGTATATATTGCTCTTTAAAAGTAAATTACATCCCAGGTGGTACTTGAGAAAAAAAAATGAGACAATAAAGAGCATGTATTCAAAGTCAGAAAGTTCTTACCTGAGAATCTTAGACTAGCAAATGTCAAGGAAAGCCAGTTGTTTAAAGACTTGGGCCTCCGAGATACTACGTTACCCCCTGTACCTAGAGAAGGATATGGTAGTCACTTAAGAAGTGTCCACACCATCACAAGACAGTTAAGTGTGAGAGTATCACTTGATGTGAAAGGCATTACTGTGCAAATAATAAGCTGTACTAGCTGTGTAATGTCACAACCACCAGAATGGTAAGCCTAGCCTGTTTCTATGAGTAATCATGACTGTCTCTAGAGGAAGACAGTCTGTCAGTATTATACATGACAAGTCATCTCACACAAGACACTTGACAAAAGGAAGTTAATAAAGATCGTCTCAGCTGAGGGGGATGACGGGACAGACCATACACTGTGGCAGGGCATATATATGTTCATTTTTAAAATGTATAGCAAATATTATTTTTGTTGTACTCATTTCAGTGATGCATTTATTATAAAGAACAGTGCAGCACATGCACTCGAGCACACACACACACACACACACACACACACACACACACACACACACACACACACAAACACTCGTGAATATGTATGGCTGTGTTTATCTATAGTAATGGCTGTTTTTGCTTACTGTATATCGTTGTCTTCAAACTCTGTTCAGATCACTTTGGTTACCATAGTAAGTTTCCTGTTTAAGTGGAATTTCTGAACAAATATGGTTATTTTGTGAAGTTGTTTACTTTTAGAAGTTGAAACCAGTGCAGTACAGCACTGCTGTGCAGGGATAAATTGACTGGCAGGAGATTCCAGGAGGCATGTATTGATATACCTGTTTGTGTTCTTTTTCTAATATGTTTGCTTAAAGTAGTGATTTTCAGATAAGAGCCCTGGAGCAGAATCTAAATGAATAAGAGGCACATTAAAAAAATAATCTACATGAAGAAGAAGCACATTGAAAAAAAAACAAAAAAAAAAACAATTAGCAATGCAAACAGTCTGTCAGCAGGATGTATCAAGAGCAGAACATAAGAAAATGATTATCTGTTAAACAAACTTCAGCAAACTTTAATGCCCAAGGCAAGTAAATGTAAGTTAATTAGAGCGATGAGCTTTCCACACATTGTTCAACCATAACTGGCGACTTTTTCATTAGATTCTATGGTTGTACAATTTGATGACAGAGCAAATGGCCTATTTTTCCAAAATTTAACTTCAGTAACAGTACAGTCAGGAAAGAGTTATACCTTTCATTTCCTCTCATTTTTTTGCAGAGATCTGAGGTTTGTCTTCAGATTTTCCTTCCGTGGTACAGCTTGACAGATGTTGTTTTAAGAAGTAAAAGTACTTTGGGCAAATAAATCACTAATTTGCCAAGCTAGTTTGATTCAAAAATTTCCTTGCTGGCTGTATGGGGGGGGTTAATATTTATATAAGTTTTGTGTAAAAGATGAAAGTAATCCATTTTATCACCACTTCTAGTAACCTTTGAAGGATGGTGTTGTGATTTTTAATGCTGTCACATTAAGAGGCATGGAGATCACCTTAGAAGTTCACATTTAGACTTTATAGAATTGCAAACTCAGTATTATGAAAAGGGCTTTATTGTTGGCATTTCATTAGATTGTTACAGATATGGGACAAGTCCATAATTTACTGTATGGACCTTATTTTGTTGGTGGTCAGATTTTATCAAGTATGGGAAAAAGCAAAGGCCTAGTCGTTATAAATTACTCCTTCTTTTTTTTTTTTTTGCCCTATATCCTTCCTGCCACTTATCATCTGTCCTGTCACTCTGTCCTTTTCATAAGAGACCAGAGAGATCCTGGTACAAGTCTTGTGAAAGTGGCCCCTGTCTCTTCCGGAAACTGAATCCTCATAGACTCTTCCAATGTGAGATCACCTCCTCTCCATCAAGGTAAGAGTCAGGAGGCTGCGCATCATAGGTACAGTCATCAGGGTGGGATACTAGATGTGAAGAAGACAGGAAACCATAACTAGGGCAGAGTGAATGTGTGTTGTCTCTGCATCACCCACGCTGAATGACAAACCCTTGGAAATCGCCACTCCCACTACCATATAGAATTTCAGCTGGCTGCACCACTGGGAAATGTTCATCCGTCTCCACCACAAAGCACCCAGCTGCTTATCAGAATCCCCAACCCTCCCCCCAATACAGACTCAAAGAAAAGCTGCTCAGTCCTCACTCTTTCTGTGGTTCACATTATCTTAGTTGCAGTCAGGGCTTCATTCCTCTGCGTCACAGAGCCAGTGGTCTTCATAGTTTCTGATATTGAGTAGAGAAAGTATAGTACTCAGAGACAAACTGCAGGGTGCTGCCAGTGTGTGAGAGGCTGCATTTGCGTGTTCTTGTCACTTTTTTTTTATCCTCTTTCTGTCGACTTCCTTACTGTTTCGCCTTTCTGCAGTTCAATAATTATGGCTAATCCTTTCACTATGGCCAGCCTGGTCTGGTCACTTAGGTACCCATGGCATAATTTGGCAGCCTGCTCTGCATATTCCACACCCTTTATATTACTAGAAGTTGGTTCACTCTCCTGATCAGGTTTTATGCTTGTTTTTTTTAAAATTTTATTTATGTTAGTATTGCACACCGCTGTGTGGTGTCTCCTGCTTACATTCATTCCATGAGCTTGAAATGTGTTACTGTACTATCGATGTTGCCTGGCTTTTCATGAGTCCATACTCATCTTCCTTCAAAGGCATGTCCTGCCAGAGAGTGCGTTTTGGTTAAGTTACACTGTTCTGGTTTCAGGCTTTCCTTAATTTGTCATTGTTACTGGCTTCAGAACTAGATGTGAAGCTTTATTTTTCTAGTGGTCTGTAGTGACACTAATGCTGCCCCCATGCCTGTGTGAAGGCCATATGACATTTATCAGGCAGTTGGTGATGTTTATTATTGTCAGACTTCCTGTCGGTGGTTTTGCATGTTATCCCTTGTCCTGTGTATTCATTTTTATGTCTTTAGGTCAATTTCCTTGCGTGCTCTGCCTTGACATTTTTGAAACCGAATTTGAAATGCACATCTTTTGGCCACCTTTGCAGAAATTTCATAATGCAGTACTTCATTAGTGATGACAGGACACACTTGGAGCAAGACATGTAGGGTAGAGGGTTCATATTAAGAATGCATGCTTTTCATGTTGGCATTCTGTCTTATGTTTCCTTCTTTGAGAAAGTTTGACAACATACTGTACCAAATTGTTTTTACTTGAACTAAGTCCCACAGAATGAGTTTAATGACAGCTTTTTACTGGGGGATGTGAAGCAAAATGGATCATCTACTATCTCAAATGATGTTATTTTTGCCAGTATTTGTACGTGGTCTAGCCTATGTTGCGAGTTTTTAAATTTGGTGACTGGAATGTAACTGAGCAAGTATTCTCATAAATGGTTTTACTTTAAAATGATTTGTCAATGTGCCAAAACTTACCTATGCACCACTGCCAAATAATACTTTTGTCCAGTAGGAAACATTTCAGGCTTCTTTTATGAAAGAAAATCATTCATGTAATTTATATTCTCCATATGCTGAGTTACTAAGTATAAACAGTGAACTTTAACCTCAGTGGTATTAATGTAGGGAAAAAAAACAAGCATGAGTGGGGATGCCCTTTTAAAATCTGTGGACACACTGCATGCTGCCTTGATAGAGTACATTTATTTGGATCATAATTTAATAAAAAGTTAATGAAACTTTTTGCTTTGCCGGCTGAATGTATTACCTAAAACAGTGTACCTTGACCATAGAGTAATTCGCCATGGGACAGATAGGAGTGATCAGCCAAGGTCAGCTCATCCATTTATGGGCAGGGTGTCATTTAAATCCTGCTGCAATAGCACCCTCTGGGGAAGGGTCCACCACTGCACTGCAGTACACAGGGAAGGGGGGTGATCCTGGTCAAAATGATTGCATTCCAGCTGAGCATCTCAACTGTGTAGAAATGCACACACTGACAGTGAAATAGCAGTTAGGAACATAAAAACTCATATACTCCCACAAGATGATGCATACTATTCCTTGCTCCTATAAGGAGAGGGAGACATGAATAGGCCACTTGGAGACACGATATATAGTCATAGGGAGGGGGACAGGAAGCCAGGAAAAGATTAAAATGTTTTGGAGATTCACATGTTAGAAGGATAGAAGAATTTAGCAGTATATGTAATGGCAGTCTGCACACACAGTACAAGCTTTCTTTCAGTGTTACTAGCCTGATTCTAAGTTTATATATTATCTCTGCATACAGATAAATTGAATATCCATTTCTGCGTCTCACTATTTAAAGTAATAAACTGTAGATAACTTGCAAATTATATGTTTACCTTAGAACTGCAGAACTGAACCAAATAAACACAAGCTGCCTTCTGCACAGTTATTTACTGCCAAAGTCTCCCCAAGTCAATTCAGATAAACACAAGTGCAGTACCCTATAACCAAACTAAGTTTATACATGCAACGGAAATTAAACAAATACAATAGCAGGTATGCCTTTATGAAACTTGTGAACTTGAAAAATTAAAATAAATAAATAAATAAAAACAATTCTGAAATATCTTCTGTAGCATCCTAATCCAGTTCTTTGAGAGAATGTACAGGAAGATGAAAGGGTTTCAGTAGAACAAGCTGTAACTTGTGTTTGTAGAGAAGGGGGGAGAGTTATAGCACCTTTTGTAGTACAGAACATTGGCTTAGGTCAGTTTAGATAAAACTTGAATTACAAGTATGAAAACGAGGTCATGTGCTATAATTAAATGCATAATGTTCCAGATGAAAGTTCTGCTACATTTGTAAAACATCTGTGTCCTTTTACTGCATTCTTTCTTTCAAGCATATGTTTTTACCAACCATATAATGTAACTCATTCAACTGGAATTCTGCTGAAGAAATTTGTGGTGATAATGTACTTGTATCGCTAGGGGCAAATCCAACTCCAGACGCTGTGGCCCTTCTGCCTTATAATTAATCCTGACCCACAGTAAAACTGAAAGAAATTACCTTCTTGGTCCTGATAGATAACCCATGTGTAGTTGTTTCTGTGACCCTTCAAAGCTGCATCTGGCTTGTCCAGCGAGATTTGAATAACATTTGATGTCTTTGTCCAGTGCAGCTTCCGTCTGATTAATTTGCTGGCTGTTTAAAGTTGAGCTGAGAATAGAAATGGAATTCTTCATAAGCTGGCACAGTGGCTGTTCCTGAATTGTTTAGTGTTTCACTGGCCATAAGGATATAATGTTCAAGTTTTGAAAGTTTTGTTGCTAAGTCAGTTCAATAAGTAGGTCATTGCTTACATAAGGATAAATACAACAATGTAAGTGCGCCAAATTATTTGCTTACTTCTGCATAGCACATTTTCCTGCTCTTTGGTCAGAAGCATTGACGCAGCACTTTTTTATGTAAGTGTCAGCATCATTTCATCAGCAGTACTGAAAAAGGCTGTTTATGCTGTATAAATGTTTGTGATGGTATAGTTACAGTTGCATGATCACCTGATCCTTCAGTGGGAAACAAGTCTGCAGTGCCCATAGTCATTTTACGAACAGGACTGTTACAGACATGACAGAAATGTGAGGTGGCCACACATTTATTTATTTAGTTAGTTATTTTTATTACGAAAGAGAGACAGTGTAAGTTATTCTGTGTGGTTTGTTTAGTTACTTGGTACTGTGTGACACAAAAATTAAACTGTGAAGTACAGGGAATGCGTTATACCCTCAGTTAATGTATAGGGTGAGTGTAATTTCTGCCTATCTTTTATCCAGATGTTTTATTGTAAAATGATTCTGTTTTAAAATATGAGTGCATAGTCAACATTAAGCATTTTTGTCAATAAGCTGCATGTAGTTCATCAACCTGGTCGTGTCTAACAGGTCGTAGACCTTGGTTTAGTTTTATAAGTTTATGTAATGCAGGATGGTGGCCTTTTATCACCATTTCTAGCAACAGCCAACATCCTAAAATAGATGTAACTTCTTTACTTGAAACATATTTAAACCTTGAGTAAAGGGCAGCTTAAATACACAGAGACCTTATTGTTCTCCCTCAACAGCAAAAACATGATTTTAGCAACATAGGTACTACATAACTGTCATTGTCACAGCCAGCATGAGAAGAGAAAATCCTCCACAGACCAGTCTGTAATGAAATAATATAAACCTAAAATATATCCATTTGTATCACTATGCTAAGGACAATGTTTGCTGATGTTCTCAGTACCTTAACTTGTCATTCTGATGAGGGAGACCCGGAAAGTTTCAGTCTTAATGAGTCATTTTATGTTATGTCACAAGGTGAAGTATCAGTGCTTGTAAGAAAACATAACATAAGATGGAATTACAATGCAAAAGGGGCACACTTTAGCATGCTTTTTATTCAGAATAAGTGAGATTTCTAAGGCTGTATGGCATTCAAAATACCACTGTTCAATTGACATATTCCTCAACACAACAGCCTGTTTGTATTTGTCAGGAGAAAAAGGAAGAATGACATGAAATGTTTACAAAAATTACTGATGACATGAAATGTTTACAAAAATTACTGAGCAGGATTACTAATTATGATCACCTGTAGAGGGTCTGTGGTTTTACTATTATATCATGAAGGTGAGGGAAATAAGTGCATCATTGCATGTACATTTTTGAGATGACAGTTATTATGATTACATTCCACTAGTCTACAGAGGGTTTATGTTAGATGAACGAAAGTTCATCTTAGCGAACACTCACATGAGCGAAAATCCAGGAACTAGAAACTGCAGTTGTGGGGGGCTGCGCCCCAACACCCCCTGCTAAATATATATTCCAATTCCGAGATTGCACTACAGTGAGGAAAGGGCAAAGATTCCCATCTTCACTGTACCGCGATCTCACAATTGCGGTTTCGAGTTCCGCAATTTCGCTCATGTGAGCGTTTGCTAAGATGAACTTTTGTTCATCTAATAAAGACCCTCTATAGAATGTACTAGACTATTGTAGTGTAAATATTTAGAGTGGGTTCCATGTCTGTGATTGCTCATGTGCAAGATAACAATAAAATGATTTATTTAAGAGTGGTTTTATATTCTTTTTGGAATTCTTTTCTTAGGACAATCAGTCCAAAGCTATATAGTAAGTGAATGTATCAACAAATTAACATGAATTAGCTGTCCAGACTTTTTCCTGGTTTACTACACCAGTTAGTATGTGGCACTTCCTCAGCCAACCTGTTGAAGCACTTTGATGTTATACTATGGGGAAACAAACAGTCTTCCAGGAAACTGTAACACAAAAATGTCCTTGACAGCTTGGCAAAAACTCAGCTTTCTCCCAAGTGCCTCCTTATTCCCAAAGTACTTATTTCACTGCTTTGGCTTGGTTAGACAGTAGGCATGCTGTCTGTACAACATGCCTCGACCTGGATAAGGTTTTTGCCACCATACCACATGCTAACATTATAAACAAATTGACCCCCACAAAATTATTTAGATAGCAAATTGGTTGAGGGCTAAAACCCTTGGGGGGGGGTAGATGTTTCTTCAGCAAACATGTAGATGACCAGTGGTGTTCCTCTGTGCTATCACTGGGACCTATACTACTTAGCATGTACCTCACACATTTTTAAATTCCAACGTTGCAGATGATTGTAAACATGGCATTATCCTCAAGTTCCCTCTGATATTCCGAAGCTTCAACTAGAATTTGCACATGTTAGTAAGTAGTGCTCACAAAATTAGGTTAAACTAAATGCTAAAAAAACAATATTGTCACATTTGAGAACTAATCCCTTCATCCATCTTATAGAAATTCTGTAATTCTGAAAGTGTTAGTGTGGTGAAAGAACTCTGAAAAGGGATAGATAATTCCCCTGCCTTTGACCATTACATTACAACAATTAAGAAATCTTTTCATCTGGGACAGCTGATTGCAGCAGGTGTTTCATACAAATTCAACGAAGTTGTTACCTCTCCAGATTTTGTATTGATTAGATTATCTATGCCTCTGTTGGGATGTATCTTATTAGACAACTGGAAAGACCCAAGAAGTTCCTAACTAAAATTATCACATGCTTAAAAGACAAGAGCTGCCAAGAGAGACTGAAAGCACTGTCCCTTTAGTCAGTGTCCTGTGGACTCCTTAGGGGCAATCTGTACCTAGATTTTCAGGCCATTAGGGGTCCAGTAGTCCAAGACCTCCTATAGCTATACATTTATAAATAAATTAAAAATTATTAAAATTATTTATAAATAAATAAATATCTCCATAAGTAAAACAGTCCTACTAACAGTAGAACCAAGGATCCAAACTTACTTCAGCATGTAAACAAAATATGTCGGAGAGATAGAGATCAGTCGCACAGTTCTTACCTATTTTCTGAAAGAGACTTCTTTCAAATTAAGAAACTTGATAAATTTCCTCATTTAAAAAGGTGTAGAAAACTAGATGGGTGGCCAAGGTCTTGTGTAAACTGACAAGAGATAAATGGCCATGAGACCCAGTTGCCCTGTACATTCTGTGATTCTATAATAAAATATTAACTTCTGTGTCAATTCCAGGGTTACAGGTTAGATTGAGATTTATGGCTTTTTTGTTAGTGTGCCACTGTGCGTAATATGTAGTGGGGTAAGAAGAGGGGTATATTCTGGCTAGAGTTAGAAATTGATTCTCTACAAGAAAGTAATAGTATACATAGGACTTTTGTGTATCATTAACTGAGTAACTGGAAAGAAACAAAAGTACTAGATGTCACACAAGAAGCACATCAGAGAGAGGGGGAGAGATCACTATGGCTGTCAGGAGATGTAAAGTAACTATAAAGAACTACTCAAGTTAATATTGGTGGACGACAAAACTCTGATTAACTGACACTGAACTGAGAAATGCACAGCAGTTTACATGAGGAAGGAAATAAAATATCATACAGATATATTAAACAGTGTAGAAAAACATGAGAACTATACAAAAGGTTTATGGAGTTAAGGGCGGTAATGTGGAGAGTAATGGATACTGAATGACTAACTGTTGAATTTTCATAAAAAGAGGCTGCTGCAGTAGTCATCGGACAAAAAATATAGTATGATTCATCAATGCATAGTTGTCAAAAGCTGAATTTATCTGATACAGATAGTCAAACGTAAGTTCAGGTAGAATCATCCCTTAATGAATCTGTAAGTCAAGCAGAATCCTGAAACTATGTTTCATTTTCTCCTATTTTCTCACCTACAGAAATGGACATGGTAACGTTTGACAAATACTCCTGTAGGAGAGGCCTACTCAGAATGTATCACTGTACTGAACATCTCATACACCACTTAGCAGACACCAGTACTTCTCAGTGCTGTCATTACAGAGCTAATCCCACCTTCAAGTAATTTGTCCATTTACACACCCAATCATTGAAACCACCATGGCTATATTAGACTTGATGACTAGTCCTTGAACCCTTTGCCCCACAGTCTGGATGCACTCTGCACAAAATGAAGTCAGAGTCACATAGTGCATTTCACAGCACACATGTACATGCATTTTCATTTCATGGCTTCGAGTTTACAATGTTACATACTAGTGAAATTGTTCAAGTCTTAACAAAGATTGCTTGCATTTATTTATGATTTACTTAGATTATTGTTAGAGAGTTTACACAGGGTAAGCTCCACCTCATTAAACTATGCAAAAATTCCACAGAAGACAGCAGAAATACCACATTGGAGGAAGTTTATTTCTGGCATTTTTTAAAGAAGCATTAGAGTGGAATACAGATACAGCAGTACAAGCCAGATGGGAATTAATTCTAGGGCATTGAACTAAGGACAGAAACACTTGCAAAACTCCTTAAGAGGTTATGGTGGTCCCCTTATGACTCTACAACAGTATAGTAAAGCTATCAATCATAAATACCAAAATAAAATTCTAATTTATTTAAGTTATGCAGACTAGATAGACCATTGTCTGTTTCTGTCTCCATTATGATAATAAAAATGTTTGAGAGGTGTTGTTTTTCCACCCGTTTTTTTCTAATATTTGTTGTGACCTTCTGCATCTGTAACTAATGCTCTATATTCAGGTCATCATGTTTTAAAAGAAATTAATTGGAGGTTATGGATCTCCCATCTGGGATAATTACATCTCAAATATTATGTCCACTATTATTTGCCGATATGTTGTCAGCAGAAAGTATGTGATAAAATGACTGATCAGTTTTCTGCTGATGCAGTAAGTGAAATAAATCTGGTTTGAGTGCAGATACACAAACCACTAAAATACTGGATAGTAATATGAAATCAGAGACAAAGTTAACTCATTACAATTTGTCAGCATTTGTAAAAGTGTTGTAAGAACTTTAATATGTTTAAACTGATTCACTATACAATCTTGAAGTACTGAAATGTCGAATTTCAGTATTTCGAGACTGAATAGTCGAAAACTCACAATCACGAATACCACAACTGCGACCATTCACACGCACACACACACGCACACACACACACACACACGCACACACACACACACACACACACACACACACACACACACACACACACATACACCTACCTAACTAAACAAACATAACAACACACACAAACACACCTAACCTAACCTACCTATAAGCAGGGGGGGTAAGCCCCCCCTGCACCCCCCACACCCCCCTACTTATATATTCTAACTACAAGGTCACACTAAACACACAAAAAACACCACACACACACACACACACACACACACACACACACACACACACACACACACACACACACACACACTAAAATCCCTACCCAATATCCTCAAACACAAAACACTTACCTGAAACCCCAGATAAATCCACAAACCGCACCACACGTAATGAACGTGACACCATGATAGCGGCGGATTTGACATTTGCAGATTTGACACTTCTGTATTCGGCATAGTGTAGTTTCGAGTAACTGCACTGTCCACTATTCGGTCTCGACGTACTGAAATTCAAGATTTCAGCACGTCGAGATTGTCTAGTGTATCTGTTTAAACACACTGTCGCTATTGTTAGCTTTTTACTGGGGGGGGGTTCAGTCACATGGTGGTGTATTACTACTAACGCCGATCCTTCTCACAACCAGATTTCGTATGAGAAGAGTAGAAATGCTACTTGTTTTCTGTCTTCTATTTTTGAACATCATTTCACTTTTTGTAATGCAATGGGAAGAAACTACTTTCAGGACACCGCTGACCTTAGATGCTACATGGACATAAAGGCAAACCATACCAGATGTGATGCATTACATGGGTTCTGTAGTACAGAAACTGTGGCTTCTATGAAATGTTTTGGAAAGTGCTGGTAATTAGCAGCTGTGCTTGATTAACCATAATGGGGAAAGTCTTTACTGTGTGGTTTTGTATATTCTTTCTTTTTAACTGGGATTTGGGTTCTAAATTGCAGGATTAGTGGGAAGGAGAAGCCGAACAATCTGTTAAGTATCAGTGGACTAAATGATTATCATTTTCTTCATTGAGTTGGTTTGCAGCATGGTCAGTTAATCAGAAAGTCATTCAGTGACTAATATTTTATTAAATCGCTATGCTGCCGTTGTTGATCTTAACAAAAATGAGTATGTGATTATGCATTTATCAGTTGTGTTATTACTGTAAAGTTTACATTTGTTGGTGATCATCTTGAAGGATCAAAATATTACTTTCATTTCTAGCTCTTCCATAATTGATGAAAGTGTCTGTGTTTGTAACTGCGAAAAGACAAAAATTTCATGATGTTTAAAATTTATGATCCACTTTCTTTGATTTGTCCCTGCACAAGAAAACTGCATACTTGGATAAACTTGATGGATCAGAGCTGGATGTATAAAAGGTATAGTTCTGAAGTAAATTGATGGACTTGTCAAACTGATGTTTTTTTCTTTTCAAATAAAATTTACCGAACAATATAAAAAATATATAGCAGAGAGAATCATTGAAGTACGGTTATTTATAATTCTCCCAAAATCGCTTTTATAATCTTATACTTTTCAGAATTTATAGGGGAAATTCCACACTTCACAGGATCATGTCATGTCACTAGTTTTTTTTTTCTTCTTGTGCCTTTTGCCCTAGTTGTGATAGATGATTGAACTGTTTTGATTGCAGTCAGTTTAATTGTGTTAACAATGATGCATTGCTAATATGAACATTAGACAGAACGCTGACAAGAATTTTTTGCTTTCTTTTCAAGCAATGTTATCTGTGTGGCATCAGCCTCTTGAGAAGTTGAAGTACTCACCCTTTTACCTTCACCTACAAATGAGATGAGGCACCAACTTTAATAATTCAGTTTTAACCCCCCCCCCCAAAAAAAAAAATTAAAATTGCTTTCAGAGAACCTAAAAGAGTTAAAGGTCAGATTTTTGTAGGTTAATTACCTTTTCCCTTGTCTCCTCAGGAGTGTAGCTGATTGATGATTGTGTTACTTTTCTTTGGAGGCCAACACTGCTAGAGCCACAAAAGCCCTGGGGGTGGAAGGCACTCACTGGGAGTGTACCTCTTGTACTGATTACTGATCATACCCATTTGTGTCACTAACAGCCCTAAGGCAACAATGCCAGACTTCATGTCTGACTCGCAGCACCATTGTGAGAGAAATCCAGTCCAAGTTTGTGAATGCTACGTGAGAGAAAAGGCTATGAAGTCCTGAATGTGAGGCAGTCTCTTACATGCGCTTTAACCTTAAAGGCATACGCAGTCTACTTCACTGTAGTATAACAGGTTGGAATTAGTTTAGTTAATTTTCTTACAGGTTTATTTTCTATCTGTTGTGCAGTTAAAAGAGCCAGAAAACCAAAGAACAACCACATTTTTTTACTCATTTTTGAAATATGGAGATTGCAGATTTTGGGCCAACAGACTAGTCTGTTTCATTTGGCACACCCAGTTTGTTGTGATAAACAGGAAACACAGAATGCTGTTAGATTCTGTAACACTTGATTTTTATATATTATGTGGTGTCCATTGCTGAAGCTTAGTTTCGGCCATATCAATTTTACTGTGTTTGACAGGTGACCAAAAGACAGCAGTATCTTTAGGACTTAGTATGCTGAAAAACAAAGACATTGAGGAGGAGGAGAAAGCCTAGATGGTAAGGAGGAAATTCTGAGGCAGTGTGTATGCTTCATTTTTGCTCTTGGTAAATGTACTAGATGTAGTTATCAATGTACTGAAGTTCACCTTATATAGTAGTTAATTTCTAATCGAACACATTTATAGGTAAACTCAGAATACAAAAGGAAATTTGTGCTGTCACTTGACTGGAGCATCTGGAGGCTTTAAACCTTTCTGTCAGCCCAGCCCATTTAAATGCAGGAATACATTCTACTACCTGGAAGGCATGGGTTAGAGTCCCACAGGTACGTCCCCCAGTGAAATTAAGAAAATGAAGAGGATGAATACAGAGACGTCTAATCTGAATTCCAGAATGTCTTTATTACTAATTATGCAAAAAAGTGAGTTGAAAGCTATTTGTAGCAGCAAACAGAGAGAGACTAGAGTTTAATAGTTAAGTTTTAGAACAGTTTTAAGATCTCTAGTGTATTTTTCTGTAAATCAGTGTTGCAGTAATCCCTGCTACTGGGGCTTCAGCCACAAAAGGCTTGACCCCTAGCCTGACTTCAAGTGCAAGGCCCTCCCAGACTTGGAAGATGTTCACACCTTTGGGCCATCAGTTTATTCCCTGTATAATGCCAGTGCCTGCCTGCACCATTTCACAGTATAAGTTTGTTACTTGCGTAGTTAGGTAGTTTTGGGCATGTCCACCCTTAAGAAAGAAGGCAGGCACTTTCTTGTTAGACACATCCCACACAAAGGCTTCTTCTACTTCTGTTTCAGCCCAGAGCATGAAAGTAAGATTTGTAAGGTTAGTTAAGTTTTTACTTCAAAAACTTAGGAGACGAGAGTTCTCTCCAATACTGTTTACATTAGAAGAGGCCTGATGCCTTAACTCCTAATGCCATTGTATCTTCCAGTTCACAACTGACCTTGGACATCTCCCTCAAGAAGTTGTTGAGACCCAGGAAATGCAACACTGGTGTCCTATGTCCTCCTTGCTTGAGGACTCTGGTCCTGGAAAAGCATTTTAATAGCCAGAGGCATCTGGTGAACTGCAGGTCAAGGTACTTCCACCAAGTTCCTTTTGTAAATGCAGTACAGGAACTTGTCTTCTTAGAGTTCCTTCTGACTTTTATTACTAGCTAAAGTACTGCAGTCTAATCTCATTATAGCATAGCAGTTTATCATTCAAGTACTGCGACTCTAATATGTATGAAATGAGTCATAGTGGGGCAGGTATGCTTAGTTTTATAATAACTGCTTCCTTTAAATGATTTGTTTTTAAAGGACCGCCTTTTCAACCTTAACACCACAATAAACAGGTTGATATTTCACACTTCTCCTACTCTGGACTGACTAATCAAGGTAACGTCCCACTCACTAGACTGGACAAGCAGAAGGTTACTGTTAGCTGCCTATTGGGAGCCAGAATCCGCCACATAACACAAGCACTCAGGTCACTCCAGAGCAAATACAAATATGACTCTGTCATTGTTCATGTTGGTGTGAATGACCTGAGACGTACCTGCCTGGACTACATGAAAAGAGACATGGAAGAAGCTGTCTGATCAAGCAGCCCAGGCTGGTATGACCCTGACCCTGAGTAGCATCCTGCCCTCACCAAGAATGATACCTCAGTATAAAGAAAAAATTATCAATTTCAACAATTGGCTAAGCTTCTGCTGTAATTCAAAGGGGATCCAGTGTCTGTCAGCCTGGACGACATGCTCAACAAGCCGCTTTGCTTCGCAAGAGACGGCTTGCACCTGTCACTCCTAGGCTTTCGAATACTGGCCAAGGCTCTTGCTGCCCCCATAGTGCCATTTTTAGGCAAGGCTCAAAAGTCAAACCCACTTCTGTAAACAGCACAATTAACAAAAAACTGAGGATTATGCTACTTAATGCCAGGAGTTTAAATCTCAAAATGCACACGCTCGAAGCACTCCTCAGTATGGGGAACGTTGACATATGTGCAGTAACTGAAACCTGGTTCAAGGCTCCAGAGAGCACCCCAGCACACTACCGGGCTACAACTCATACCACACATTTCGGCCACAGAACACAGACCGAAATACAAAAGAAGGGGGTGTATCCATATTCATCAAGGACACCTACTCCTCCAGGTTAGTGGTGCAGCATGATACCTCTGAGATCATCCATGTGCAACTAACATCGGGAAAATCTGCAATGCAAATTGTGGCCAGCTACACATCACCCTCCATGACCCAGGACCACCACTCCACCTTTCTGGAGACACTGGAAAACATGAAGGTCCTAGCGAACACCCTGATATTCGGTGATTTCAATTACCCAACCATTCACTGGGAAAACTACTCGAGTACAAATTCCCAGGCCCAGCTCTTCCTGGAATTCATCAACTCAAATGCCCTGAATCAGCTGGTAAACTCCCCTACCAGAGGTGAAAACATATTGGACCTGGTCATCACCAACATGGGTGACAGGTGTTCCACACCGGAGGTCAACCTGGTTAGATCAGACCATAAACTAATCACTCTGGATGTCCACACCTCACCACCACCCCCAACTAAGGAAACCACAGTAAAACACTTTTCTAAAACAAGCTTCATCTTACTTAAGACAGAGGTGGTAAGTTTCACAGCCCCCATGCTAAAAGATAACACTGCCCAAGATGCAGAAACTTTTAAAAATGCACTCTGTGAGCACCTACAAGGATGCATGGATCGTGCCATCCCTAGCAAAACCAAGACTCACTCCTCTAAGAGAAGGAAACCAGTTTTGGTGGACCCCTGCAATAAACAGGCTACACAATAGGAGGAGGAAACTAGTTCAGAAAAAAAGCAAATCCCAAGAAGGAAAGACATCCCTGATCAATATCAGTAAGAAACTAAAGTCCCTCGTGAAATCATCCAAGGCTAACTTCGAAAGAAAAATAGCCAAGCATTCGAAAGATAACCACAAAGCCTTCTTTAGCTATGTCAAGAATCTAAGTGGCAACTCGTAGATATGCTCTGAGCTAGTGCAAAATAGCACAAAATATACTGAGCCTACTGATGTTGCCAACATCCTGGCAGATAGATTCAGTGCAAACTTCACCCCCCTCTCACCTCCAAAAGGGCCCACAACAATACCGGAAAAGTGTAGTGTCCCAAAAACCACAGACGCAGAGGTGAAAACAGCCCTTTCAGAAGCCAAAAACACAGCGTCAATGGGACCAGATGGTGTCCCAGGCTGCGTCTTGCACTAACTACAGAACGAACTAACACCCCACCAAAACACGCTGTTCAACCTCAGCCTCTCCACAGGCTACATGCCCATAGAATGGCACACAGCAACAGTTATTCCTCTCCACAAAGGAGGGGCCACAACTGACTCTGGTAACTATCGCCCCATCAGCCTGACTAGCCTGGTCTGCAAGGCTATGGAGCGCATCATCATGGAACTCATTAACAAAGACATTGGGAACCTCCAAACACTTGACCCGACCCAGTTCGGCTTTGTTAAAGGCAGATTATGCCTACTAAACCTGGTTGACTTCTTCAAGACAGTCACCAAGGCCATAGACGAGGGAAAGGTGGTTCACACAGCCTACCTTGACCTCACCAAGGCTTTCAACACCATTTTCCACTCGGGTATTACAGAAAAACTCACCAGCCTGAACATAAACCCCTACGTCACGAGATGGCTTGCCAACTGGCTTACAGACAGAACTCACACGGTAAGAATAGCATGCTCCAGGTCTGCCTCTAAGCCAGTCACAAGTGGTGTCCTGCAAGGCTCTGTCCTGGGACCCCTACTGTTCAGCATATACTTCTCAGAAGTACAGGCAAACACAGGAAGACTATGGCTAACCAAGTTTGCTGATGACTGCAAACTGGGAGCCATAATTGACTCTCCGGCTGACATGGACATCCTCCAAAAGGGCCTTAGTGAGACGGACACCTGGTGTCAAAGTCATGGCCTCAAGCTAAATGCCATAAAATGCATAGTCATCCCATTTGGGAAAAACAAAACACCCACGAATTACCACATAGGTGGCAGCCCCCTTAATACAGAAGAGGTAATAAGAGATCTCGGGACCCAGGTAGATAGTAATCTCTCCTTTGACAATCATATTGCCAAAGTAGTTAGGAAATCCTTCTATGTGGCCCATCTAATTACTAAAGGGTTTGCATCTAGAAATAAAGAGGTTATAGTGCCACTCTACTCATCACTCATTAGACCCATCATAGAGTACAATGCCCCGTTTGGGATATACCTCACAAGACACTTCCAACAGCTGGAAAGACCACAAAAGTACCTCACCAAGAGGATTACTGGCCTCAAACATATGTCCTATGCAGCTCGACTGAAAAAACTCCGGCTGTACTCAGTGGCATATCGCTTACTCAGAGGTGATCTCTGCCTGACTTACAAAGCCATGTCCAACTCAGAATTGATGGATATGCTCCACCTAAAGAAATCCAAGTCACTGCGAGCCACGCGCTCTAGTGAGCTAAACCTCACCACAACAATAAATAGAACATGCTGGAGGGACAGATTCCTGCCACAGAGACTCTCCATGCTTTGGAACAAAATTCCAAATTACATCAGGCAGAGCCCCTCACTTATATTCTTCAAGAGAAACCTTGACGAGTGGATGGGTAACAGAAAATACGCCCCTGGGATCATTTCATTGTCTCTGCTTGACAGAGGATCAGTTAATTAGTCAATGGGGCGGCGAAAGCCGACACACTCTGGCTAGGCTTATAAATGCCCTCGGGCAGATAGCCTAGTACCTACCTATGAACCTATAATACACTGGAGTAGGCAAGGCATATAATCCTTTTTCCAATAAGGGCAGTAAATGTTTGTGCTGTACAACAGATTTAGCAGTATCATTTCATACATTTTATCAGTGAAAGTGATTTGTCTCTGGTAAACTGCACTGAGCAAAACAGTCAGCTGATATGTACAAAGCTTCCGTGAGATAACTCTTCCATTATGGAATGATGCTTAACAAGGGAAAATTGGAAAAAAATACCTGTGATTTTGAGATTTCCGAGAAGGTAGACTTGAATTTCTAGATTTGCTTACTTGTCCACAGATTTAACAAACCCAGGGAGAAAGAGTGGGTTGTGTCCAGAATGAGAATTGTTTTTGTTTTTAGATGTGCTTTATTGTTTGGAGACTTCTTTGACAAACACCAGAGCTATCTAACATGCCTTCTATGTTGCTGCTTTTATTGAGCCCTTTTAAATGCAAAGTGCACAATAGAGACAAATTCTAAAACACTGCAAACAAAACCCTTCCAAAATATGTGTTAGTAGTACTTTTGTTTTGCAGTGCCTTCTGTACAATAATGTATTAGCTGTTGCAGATATACATGAGGGCAAACTGGAGACCATATCAAATTGGGTGTAAAAGAAACCTTTGAACTACATTTGATGAATCATTAACTTGGCTTTTTTGCAAACACCAAACTTACTTAATGCAGGACTTCAGAAGATAAGGGGGCAATTCAGAAATTCACATTATAAAGTTCTATAAAAGAATCGCAAGTAGAAATGTACTGTCTCTGAATGTCTGGCTCCCTCATAGAAGTGCAAGACATCTATGTTGCAAGTCCTGACACTTAGAAAATTTACATGCAATTCTGGCAGAAAGAATCACTGCAACATATGTAATGTATTTTTGAGGGAAGCAAGCACCATTGTGCCCCCTGCTACTTACAAGTGTCTGTGAGATTGTGGTACCATGGAACAGAGATGAGTACTCTGAAGTACTGTAGTCTCAAAACAGTTTATATTTCCCCTATTTGCACTTAAATTCTCAATATTCAGGGAATCATGGTTAATGTTTTTTTTTTTTTTTTTTTTTGCTAGGCACCCACTTTAAACAGAACTGTCTTGAATAATTAAACACCTTTGCCCAACGGTTCTTGGAATTCATAAATTCCAACGCCCTGGATCAACTAATCCATAGTCCTACCAGGGGCTCCAATATCCTAGACCTGGTCATTACCAACATGGGAAATTGATGCTCCAAACCTATGGTCACCCCCTCGTTAGTCACATCTGACCATAAGCTAATCACCCTTAACATCCACATCCCACCCCCACCCCCCCAGTAAGGAAACCTCCATAAAAAACTTCTCCAAAGCCAACTTCATGCTACTCAAGTCAGAAGTGACAAACTTCATGACACCCATGCAGACGGGAGCTGAAAGTTCAACTGCTGAATCCTACTCTAAGGCACTGTACGAGCACATCCACTCATGCATAAATCGTGCCATCCCAAATAGAACCAAGATGCTCTCATCCAAAAAAAGAAGCCAATCTTTTGGTCCCCTGCCATAAACAAACTTTACAACAAAAGGAAGAAACTGTTGCAGAAAAGAGGAAAATCCCAGGATGCAAAAAACTTCCTTACCAGCCTCAGTAAGAAACTGAGATCCCTCCTAAAATCCTCCAAAGCTAGTTACGAAAATAAAATTGCCAAAGATTCCAAAGACAACAACAAGGCATTCTATAACTATGTCAAGAATCTAAATGGCAATGCTCAGATCTGCTCTGAGCTAAAACAGAATGGCATTAAATATACTGATCCCAAGGATATTGCCAATATCCTGGCAGATCGATTCAGTGCCAAATTCACCCCCCTCTCACCCCCTAAATGGCCCATCTCAATACCGGAAGATTGCCAAATTCCGGTAATAACGGCCACTCAGGTAAAAACCGCACTCTCCAAAGCTAAGAATACAGCATCCATGGGACCAGATGACATCCCGGGCTGTGTACTACATGAACTACAATATGAACTGGCACCTCACCTAAGTGTCATGTTTAATCATAGCCTCACCTCAGGTTTCGTGCCCACTGGGTGGTGCACAGCTACAGTTATCCCACTCCACAAGGGGGGATCCATCTTGGATCCCAGAAACTACCGTCCCATCAGTCTGACAAGCCTTATCTGCAAGGCCATGGAGCGTATTATCATGAAACTTATAAACAAAGACATTGGCAACCTTCAAACACTGGACCCCCACCCAGTTTGGGTTCGTGAAGGGCCGATCTTGTCTCCTTTACTTGATTGACTTCTTCGAATCAGTCTCCAGAGCCATGGACAAGGGTAAGGTGGTCCATACAGCCTATCTAGACCTTGCCAAGGCCTTTGACACCATCCCCCACTCTGGAATCATAGATAAACTTACTAAGCTGGGCATTAATCCCTACGTCACCCAATGGGTTGCTAACTGGCTTACTGATAGAACCCACACTGTAAAAGTAGCCGACTCCAAATCCAGCTCCAGACAAGTGACAAGTGGAGTACCTCAGGGTTCAGTCCTGGGACCACTCTTGTTTGGCATCTACTTCTCTGAAGTACAGGCCAACACTAAGGGACTCTGGATAACAAAGTTTGCAGATGACTGCAAACTGGGAGCCATTATTGAATCCCCAAATGATGTGGATACTCTACAAAAGGGCCTTACAGAAACAGATGCTTGATGCCAGAGCCATGGGCTCAAGCTCAATGCCAAGAAATGTATAGTTATCCCCTTTGGGAAAAAACATGTATCCGTGAATTACCATATAGGTGGCAGTACACTAAACACCGAAAGTTTGATAAGAGACTTAGGGACACAGGTGGACAGTGGTCTCACCTTCGATAACCACATCGCCACAACAGTCAGGAAATCCTTCTATGTGGCACACCTCAACTAAGGGCTTTTCATCCAGAAAAAGGAGGTCATTGTCCCCCTGTACTCATCCCTCATTAGACCCATTATAGAATACAATGCCCCGTTTGGTATGTACCTCTCAAGACATCTGCAACAACTGGAAAGGCCATAGAAATACCTCACTAAAAGAATCACAGGCCTAAAGCAGATGCCCTATGCTGACCACCTTAAAAAAACCCCAGCTATACTCTGTCGCATATCATCTACTCAGAGGCGATCTTTGCTTAACATACAAGGCCATGTCAAACCCAGAGCTGTTGGACATGCTACACTTAAAGAAATCCCAATCCTCAGAGCCACACGCTCCAGGGATCTAAACCTTGTCATCACAATAAACAAAACATGCTGGAGGGATAGGTTCCTGACCCAGAGACTCCCCAGACTCTGGAATAGATTGCCCATACATGTCAAGCAGAGTGCCTCTTTGGTCCCCTTCAAAAGGAGCCTTGACGATTGGATGGGAGAAAGGAAATTCACCCCGGGGATCACGTCAGTCGCCCTGCTAGACAGGGGTCCAGGGAAGTAAATAGTGTGGGAAGAAATAGCCAGGGAATTGTTATGGCTAGGCTTGTATAGGCCCTAGGGCTGATAGCCTAGTACCAACCTATGAACCCATAAGTGCCTAGGCAGCCAAGTAGATTTTGGTCACTAGTCACTCGTCACTAAATGAGTGGTTGCCCAATGTGCCTAGAATCCTAATACTTTGTTTGTAGTAAAAGTGAGGTAAACACAGAGCAGTGATGTTGGTGAATAGCTGTAGTGATATAAAGCAAAGCAAATTGTATGGTTTTCTGTGCAATACACACAAAACATGTAAAATATGCAGTATAGTATTTCAGCTCAGCATTGCTGCTGTGGGCATATCATAATTTATTGATCATCCACTAACCTTTTAGGTGTTGCTAAGCACACTCCATTTATTTTGTATAGCAAGCTGTGTTTTTGGAACCTATTACACAACACTTGTATACACTTAACCTCATGACCCCCTGTAGGCTGATCGTACACTACTTCCATAATCTAGCAACTCTCCCATCACTCAGCAAACACAACAGCAAAAAAGCATTACAGATTTTACCAATAGGCCATGAATAATAAATTACAGATAAATTCCACTAAAAGTAATGCCAGGTTTTTACCACGCCCCAAAAATTAGCTTACTTGCCGACATTTTCAGTCAACAGTTTGCAAGGAAATGTGATACCAAGTGTTTCCGAGTATAAAATTGTAGCCATTAAATTAGAATCCTCATTAACATTCCCAGCCCATACTGATAATGTATCAAAGAAAGTAATGTCTCAAATCAAGCTGCGCTATAAGATTTCCTACCTTCTGTTCTCTATAACAAGATCAACAATACCCAAAGATGTCTAGTCCCTATATTAGAATGCGGGCTGCTACTGCTTGTCTTGGAGTCATCATGTAACACACACACAATACAGACAATGGAAAATGTAGTTTTCAGATTATCATTTCTGGTGGACTGTCGTACATACTAATATAACCTCATCCAAGGTTTAATGTAGCATCCTGTCACAGAAAAGGCTAATATACTGCCACGGTCCCTTCTTTTCAAGATTCTCAAGAATGGTTACTGACCCCCCCTTAAGAAAAAACTAATATTAAAACAGCATTCGTATTCCTTGAGAAGATCTCAGAATAACACTTTTCCCTTTGATGTGTCCATGCTTCAAAATTACTATGAGAGAAAGAGCATTCTCTAGACTAGGTTTCGCCACATGGAACCAGTTTCCAATCGCAGTCAGATCATTATCAACACCAGCGGTCTTCAAAAAAAGCATTGAGAAACCATTTAAATCAGAAAGTCAAGTGCATCCGCTCTATCTATAATGGCTAACTACGTACTGCTTAAACCAAAGTCTTATAAAAACTAGTCTCTGCATGCTGCGATAAATATACATGATTTCATAAAAATCATTATGCTTATGAACGTGCAGCTCTTTCAAATTGTGTTTGAAAAGCAATTACTAACAATTTACCTATATATACATATACATTATTTATGTTTGCATAAATGTATGTATTTGTCTAACTAGCTCTTCTAATCCCTTAAGTCTGTATCTCTTTTGATATAGCTAGTGTTCAGGTAATGGCTGAAAAGGGTCAACAGACCATCACACTCACCTGGTCAGCAAATAGTAAGTACATAAGTAAATGCATACTGATTTCTTTTATAGAAAAATTGCTTATTTAAAGTGTATATTCAGAAGGCTCTGTCACAGGAGTCTCCCTCAAACCACACAAAAGTCCTTGAGCCTTTTTTACATATCAAGAAATTAATTTGGACATAAACACACTGCCAAAGGTCAATCTCTCCAGTGTGTGCACACACACACACACACACACACACACACACACACACACACACACACACACACACACACACACACACACACACACGGTCATATATGTTGAGATAGTTAAGCCTTTATTAAATGAGTATGCGTGCATCTGTTTTTTAAATACTTATTCTGGTGTGTGTCACAATGTTTGCATACTGAACAGAGCAGACAAGACTCCCTTATCCTCAACAGTGGTCAGGCTTATCTTTTGGTATCTCCAGGCATTACAGAGAAAGCTGAAAAATGTAATTCCTCATTGGCCTACATGTTATTTGGGATCTCATCTTACCAGGCTGTTTCTGACAAAAGTCCTATGAGAGACATCCAGGGGCCATCCTCACACTGTGCCCAAAACACCTCAAATAACTTTTGTCAGTAGAAGTACTCTGACTCTGAGAATCCCCAAAGAGCAGAGCTTCTCAGTCTGTCTTTGAGAGTGAGCCCAGCTACCCTGCAAATGAAGGTTATTTCTGCTGCTTGTAGCTTTGATCTCATCCTTTCAGTCACTGTCCAAACCTCTGGATGGAGGCATATAGACTGACTGGTATATGACATCCTGTGATTGATTTCTTACTGCACTGACATAGTCCAGTACAGTGTCAGTGTCTGCAGTACTACAGCTGCTGAACCCATTCAGTTGTCAGTGTCCTTATCCCCTCTACTTTTCACTCATAAACCAAATCCTAAGACACTTTAACTCCCCCAACTAAAATAGCTGCTTCTCTCTCACTTAAAACAATCCACTGTTTTCAAGGAGAGAACCATGAGCATGATTTGGACAAGCTGATTTACCTCCCCACCATTTAAAAGTCAGCAGCAAATTGCTCCACTGAATACTGTAGATCATGGTCATTTGAGACTAAGACGATGTCATCACCTGCAGCTAATATTTCTAAACATTACATGGTCCAGATCATAGCCATGCTTTGATATTTTGTGTATGACAATCTCAGGCAGGTGAGAAGACATTACATTTACTCACCTCAGATATAGTTTAATTAATGCTAAGAATGTGGAATTAGCTGTCACTTTTCAAATGCATGAATAGTTATTTTACTATCTGTTTGCACTCAGGCTGAATAGATCTCTCTCTCTCTTTCTTCTATAAAGTATGCAGCACATTTAGTTTTGGTTGGGACTCCTCAGAAACAGACCCAGGCCTCCTCAGATAGCTGGGGAAAATTATCTAAAATTATATAACTCTTTTTTAAAATCTGAGTGTTTTCTTTAAAACATAATGTCACCTAGAACAGCATTTGAAGTATTTAATTTAAATGGCACTGCATAAAACTTGAAAAGTAATAAAAGTGGGAAAATTTCCAAGACTGCAGTTTGTGACTCCACTCAATGTCTTGCTCAGCCAAATAGAGATGGAAACAGTGTGCTCTGTTAATGAATTTTCAGCTTGACTTGTTGATTCATCACTCATGACTTTTCACTGGAGAAAGTCAGAATTAGGTTGTCCTAGCCCCCCCCCCCACTAACTACCTAACCAGGATCTCTCCAGTTACTACCCTGGCCTGTTATCCCCCTTGGGGATCATTTTATTTTGCATCTCTCCTCCTGCAGTTAGTGTGTGGCCATTAGGTGGTGCCTTATTGCTAGCCTTCTGGCCCCTTTCTTTCCTTTCCCTCTCATTATGTGATATGAGTGTCTAGCCTTATTTTCTGCTTACCATTTGCTCTCCTCAAGTACTGTCCCCCTAGATTCTATCTCACTCTGCACTCCTTGGACATCCAAAGTCCATCCCTGAAAGCTCTAAACTTTACCACACATCCCTACCTACTTAACTTCTAATTTCTCACTCTTACTGATTGTTTTCCTTGTCTTCTCTTCCACTACCGGGCTCACTCTGCTCCCCTACCCTACCCCCAAATCTCACCCACCCCCAGTGCTCATACACTTATACACCACATCCACTCCCCTTCCCCTAATTATCTAATTACCTCATTGTATACCACAGAACAGTAGAAACATACTCACCCATTCCCTCACTACTCTTCACACTACTAGGCCTACTGTACTATCTCTCTACAATCTAGCTCTTTAACTCAACCACTTTCTCTCACCTCTCTTCCCTCCTTCCTACCATGCCCTCATTGCATCAGCCTAAACCTATAAACATGTTCCTCTTTCTTGCTACAACACACCTACTACTCATACCCTATATGCACACTTTATATGAAAACCTACACCTCACTCCATCCCTTTCTCCACTAAGACAAACATCATTTTTCATCCAATCTACTTCCCACAACCATGGTAGCATGAACCTCTCCCCAAAGTATCACAGGCTAGCCCATATTACTCACCAACAAGCCAGAAAATCACAGTATATTCTCTACAAACTCCTTAAGCTCTCACTTATTTTTCAACAACACCCTTTACTTCATGGTGATATTCATCCCAATCCAGGACCTAATAATAGCACCCTTCTAAATTCCCTCCACCCCCATCCAACCATCCTAATTACCCTCACTAAAACAGAAAACTCATTACTTATAGCCCATCTTAACATACAAAGCTTAAATAACAAAATCAGCCAACTCCATGCACTATTTTACACACATTTCTTTGATGTTTTGTGTTTAACAGAAACCTGGCTCAAACCAGGAATGAAGGACAATGAAGTTATCCTCCAGGTTATAATATCAGAAGATTAGACCATATAACTAAAAAGGGTGGAGGGGTAGCAATGCTGTATAAATCTGAGCTAAACTTGTCTGTAGTAGACTTACAAATACCCTTAGACAATAATGCAGAACTCCTTTGCACTATACTTTAGGTTAATACCACCAACTCTATTTACATAATCTGTTCTTACCTACCCCCAGGCAATAACATCAACTAACATGAAAATATTCTCTGCTGGCTCTCTTCTTTCCTCCCTCAAGAAACCATGGTACTTGGTGACTTCAATATAGATGGGAATTGCTGTACCTCTAACAAACCATCAGCCCATATAAACCTGTATGGCTTTTCTCAAATTATCATCACCCTTACCAGAATCCATAAACCCAGTGGGAAAGTGAGTACCTTAGATTGGATCCTAGTGAAAAACCATTCCCTCACTTATATAGCAGACACCCTCCCAGATGATATTAGCGACCACTTCCTAACCTATACAATTAGGCAAAAAACTTTCATCCATAACCTAACGATCTTTAAAACTACAGAAAACAAAAAAACACTTTAATTCTGAAAGTTTTCAAGATGAGCTACTAGCCTGTGACTGGTCTCCCTTAAAACAACTCCCCCTTGAGTAAGCCGTATCCTATTTTAATTCCAAATTCTTACAAATACTAGAATACCATGCCCCTAGTCGGTTCATTAGAACCAGAAGTAAAGCTGCTCCATGGCTAACTAAAGAGACAAGACACAGAATCCTATTAAGAAATAAGATCTGGTCTAAATGGAGAAACACTAAAAACCCAACTGATCACCAGAACTACAAACACTGTAGAAATGCCACAAAAAAAGTAATTCTCCTTGATAAAAAAAAACTACTTCCTTAAACTCCAAGACAAACATCAGCAAACCCCACAAACCTTCTGGTCAGCTATTAATAGACTTTTACACCCAGGCCACTCCAAGACACCAACCCCCCTTAGGTCTCTCCTTAACTAATCCTAAGGAGATTGCTGACACCTTCAACACCTTCTTTACTGAAACTGTACAATCTCTTGCTAGTTCCTTACCTCCTGTCAGCTCTACTTTCACTTTCCCCATGATTAGCAAACCCCCCACCTTTCAACTAAATCCAGTGCCTACATCTCTCATCTTTACCCTACTGACTAAACTTAAACCATGTACCCCATCAGCAGATCACCTACCACCTGAATATCTGCAAATCACACCTAAAGTACTCTCCTATCCTGTTTCTATACTAATCAACAGATCCATTACTGAAGGTTCTATTCCATCTCTCTGGAAAATCTCTCACATAATCCCACTTCATAAGGGTGGTAACTCCACCGAAATATCTAACTTTCACCCCATAGCCCTACTCTCCCCTCTAGCCAAAATAATGGAAAAATTTATCCACCTCCAACTACTTGAACACCTTCTCCAAAATAACCTTCTGTCAGATTGTCAACATGGCTTTAGGCCTCACCATAGTACTACTACAGCCCTACTATCCTTCACTGACTGCATCAACATACATTGCAACAACAACAGGCTCTCTGCAGCACTCTTCTTAGACCTATCAAAAGCCTTTGATATGATAAACCATCAACTACTACTAGACATACTAAAACAACTCTCTCTCAACTCTCACGCTTTAAGATGTCCTACCTAGAAAACAGACAGCAAGCTGTCATCTGGGACAATAACCTTTCCACTCTTCTTCCTATTACTCTTGGGGTCCTACAAGGCTCCATTCTGGTGCCTCTACTTTTCTCTATATTCATCAATGATCTAAAACTAAATATTCCTCAAGCCACCTGCATACAACATGCAGACGATTCCACACTAGTGTGTGCTGCCACCTAATCTGCTGAGCCCCAAAACATTACCCAGACAGTATTTAACTCAGTTGAAACATGGTTCTTGCAACGTTGCCTCCTACTTAACGCTAAACAAACTAAATTACTGTTATTTACTCCTTCACTAAAGTGTCCCCCTATTGATCTCGCTGTTAAATCTAGCAATAGTACTGTAATTGTACCTGACCTGACCACCAAACTTCTAGGAGTAACAATTGACCATCATCTTAGCTTTGACAATTAAATTAACACCACTATTAAAACAGTTAACAGAAAACTTGGCTCACTCTATAGGATTAAATCCTTCCTTACCTCTGAAGCCAGAACCACCATCGCCTACACCCACCTTATTTCTACCCTCCTCTATGCTTCATCTATTTATACTAACCTTTCCAAATATAACCTAAGCAAACTTCCTGTAATAACATTGCTAGATTTGCCACAGGTTCACCATGTAGAACACATCACTGTATAAATCTCAAACAGCTAGGTTGGCTAGAACCCCAAAACCAGCTTCTATTTAAAAAAGTTATCATCTCCCATAAGATACTCTTTCATCCTAACAATACTCCTATTCTCAAAAGCCTAATCTCTCCCTACAGAAACCTCACTACCCTTCGCTCTGCAAATAAATTACAAGTAAACATCCAGAAATCCTATAATAAAGCAGGGGACTCCCTTTTCTCTAATTCCGTGGGTAAGTTTTGGAACAGACTCCCCACCTACCTACAACTTCTTCCATCATTACCACTTTTTAAGCACCAACTAAAACTACTCCTTAAGGCACAATGGCTATGCCCTTGTACTAACCCTGATTAACACTAACTGTATTTTTTTCTCCCTTCCCAACCATCCACCTATTAAGATGACTTAGCATCCTCTCACTAAAGGATCTTGTACATATGCCATCTAAGTTATTTGTGTGTGAAGTTTGGTACAAACAAAATAATTACTTAGGGTCTTTCATCTCTTCCCTACCACTCCACAGAACTTAATTCAACGTATATACCTCAGTCAAATTGTTTCCACATCTAGCGTATTGCCACAATCTGCAAACATATCTTTTGGATGCTACATTCTATTTTGTTGCCTGAATCCACCTGTATGATCAAGTCCACACAAGTATGGGCATGTAAATATGTGTGAGTTGTGCGTTCATGTATTATGTGTGTGTAGGTATGTAAGCCTACAGCAATATTTTATTCAGTCATTTTTTAGCTTGATGTGCATAGACTGTTTTTTCATGTTAATTCCTGTTATGTTAGTCTAATGCATTATTGTACTACTGATATTAACATGTGTTATTTTATGTTTTACATTTACTTTTTTAATGTATACTAGTTTAATCTTGGAGCTTTTCTCCCCGGGCCTCTACTGAAAATGGACATGTATCCAGTTAGACTAGCCCGGTCAACAAATGTAAAATAAATAAAATTAATTGGTGCCCAACTTAGGACAGGTGGGTGAATTTACTAACACCAAGATGCTGTCTCTAATTTAATTTTTCTAATTAATCCTTGGGATATTTGTGAGATGTGCAGTTATAGATAAAACACATTCGATGCATTTTAAGAATCATAGGACATTTTTTGGAAGCTAATAGTAACATTTGCCCAACCAATATCCTCTCCTGCAGGTTATTGGGCTGCATTATGCTTTGCATACAATGTTGAGGTTTACTTATACCACACTCATATTTCCAGAAACATCTGTACAGTGTGTTGTACACCATTCATGACAGAGCCCCCAATCTAACCAATCAGACTTTGCCTGCTATCTCCATGCAAGACGTTTTACATTGGTGAAGTTCATTTTTTCCATTCCTCTTGAAATTACAAGCCAAAGTTGCGTCTTCATTTCCACCTCCTCTGGCTGATTCCTGTAGCACTTTGATCTGATACTGAAGCCCTGATGGTTAGTTTCAGAGTCAGGTCTTTGTCCCTCTGTAGCGCAAAACCAGTGACACAGATAATTGTCAGTAGATGGTTAAAAAAAAGTCACATAAGTTATGTTTATAATCAAAACTCTATCATAATATCAAAAGCTGGTAAGTGCAGTGATATTATTGCACAGGATTCAGAAAGATTGCAATCCAACAACTCTGTGTTAGTCTGTGCATGGAATCACATTATTTTGAAAGATTCTACAAGGAGTCCCGCCCGCATTACATACTCCATTTATTATTGCCCTCTTTTGAGTAGCACCTTTACTGAGATAACTGCTATATTGCTTCTCATGTTATGTCATTAGGCAGTAAGACCCATTAAGATGTTGGTTACTGGGCAGTCTTTAAATACTGATCTCATTTTGTGTTGATGACAGTTGATGACTTACCATATCACATGGAAAGAATAAATCTAGAACTAAACAGAACCAATTTACAGTAATAAAGAGGAAGTACTGAATCCTAAAAGTGTAAGTCATGAGATGTGCAGAGCTGTTAGGGAGCGGTAAATGTTTCCTCTCTGAATAGTACTGCTCCTTAAACATACAGTTGTGTAATGATGTAAGCCAAGAAGCATGCAGAAAGAAAGATAATGTTTCTGATAAATGTAAATAAATAAAAATAAAATGCATTTAAAGCTACTTCCACATTTAGAAAACAAGCATTAAATGTATGCCGTAGAATGTATGCCATGTAGTTTCCCTTACTAGTTTTCTCACACACCCTTATTTCCTGTGTATGCAGCTATGGAAAATTACATACTAACTTCAGTGGTTTTCCACATTTGGTAATTTTGAATATAAACCAAAATGCAGTGGGATGTCCGTGGTTTCTTTTACTTGGAGAGTGTTGTACAAGTTAATCTACTGAAGTAAAACTTGAGTATGCTGTATGCTGAATTAAAAAAAAAAATGTTAACATCCAGCCATGTCTGGAAGTCATTAGTAAAACAAACTCCATATGCTAGGAGCCATTTTTTTAGTCCATTGTACATCTGACTGATGGCAAAGAGCTTTTGAGGAAACTGTTAAGTTGGCTGTCTTCTTCACTTTGGCTCCAGAGGGCCATGTACGAGACTGTTTGTCTAGCAGTCTAGAATTAAATAGTGGTTCAGCATTTGATGACAGCAAGAATGAGCCGTTATTTAAAAAGAAAAAAATACATAAATAAAGGTTTCTAATTGAAAAAAAAAGTTTATTCAGTAGCTGAAGTCTACTTTCTCATTTATTGAGCACTTTATAGTGTATGAAGCTTCATCCTGTGTTTTAAATGCAACACTTACCTGATGTTATTTATTCAAAGCTGATGTAGCAATAGACATTTAAAACTTTAATCAATAGATATAATATCTGCAATCTTCTCAATGTATACTTGCAGGTATTAAGGCCTGAAATGCACACCTAAGAAACTGTACAAGTCCACAAGGTTGTTGGTTATTAAAATGTAATGTCATTTAATATTTTATTTCTAAGTATTCAGAGTTGTATGCACCACTTAAAATTTCTGATCAGCAGTATCCATAAACAAAATACTGATAATAGAAATTGTTGTTTTTTGGTTGCTTTAAATATGTATTGAGTGCAGATAAGTTGAGACATGTAAGCTGTCGGTGTTGTTGACCGTGGAGGTGAAGAAAGGACACACACACACACACACACACACACACACACACACACACACACACACACACACGTGCACAAACGGTCTGGGATGTGCTATAAAAGGCAGAGCACAGCTT
This sequence comes from Protopterus annectens, assembly GCF_019279795.1. Lineage (NCBI taxonomy): Eukaryota > Metazoa > Chordata > Ceratodontiformes > Protopteridae > Protopterus > Protopterus annectens. Next base: position 544,096,945 of record NC_056739.1, read on the forward strand.
AGCCCATGACTGCATGCCTGACAGCAGGACATTCCATTCCATTTTCTTGCCAACAATAGCAGAGAAAACACAGGCTGCATCAAGTTTATTTACTTTCACAAAAAACTGTAATCAATCACATTAGTGCGGAGTACAGCAACTTATCATACTGTCAACCAGCTGTGCAGTAAAATGTGCAGTAAAATGTTTGGACTGGCAGTTCAGGGCTGCACAGTTTAATGTAACAACCTGTAGCCACTGTTCCTAGTACAAGTAATCACTGCTGCACACTGTATTGGCAGAGTGAGGCGAGATCATAATAACAAGTGTGTTGATACCACATGCCAAACAGTGCTCTGATTACATTGTAGTGGTAAAGAGTTACACCCACTGGTGTGATCACTGGTGCTCATCGTTCCACAGTGAGGTGATAGTCATAGTACTGTAGAGAACTTTCTGTCATTCATTGCTGTACAGTGTGATGCTGGAGAATGTCATCCATTTCTCTGATCACTACTGCTCATTGCCATGCACTGCAGTGATAGAGTGTCATTTACTGATGTGATGCTCACTAGTGCTTTTTGCCATACAGTGAGATGATGTGGTGTTATGGGTTTACCTTCATTTGAATGAATAACAGAACATCTTTTAAAAAAAAATCAAAGTTTCTTGCCACATTTTAACTTTCCAAACCAAATAAATGTTGAAAGTAATGTAACCCAGTGGGCGACATACTCTTTTTTCATATTTTCATTTTATTGTGAAATACTCACACAGACCCAAACCACCAGGTGTGCACAAATTATGTTGTAAGTTGCTGTGGCATAACCTCGAGTTATCATACTCGAATGAGTCTGTTTGTTCGTTAAAATTAATTATTAATTAATATTAAGGTACAGCTTTTCAACATTTTAAGTATATGCATTTGTGTAATTTATATTTGATTATGTGCAATTCTACAATATGATAGTAAACTGGTGATATGTATGTATTGCCATACATTGCTGCCATTGTAGCTGTTGCTGTGATTTCAAGTGACAGACAGTGGTGTAGTGCTGTCTAGCAGTGTCACTGTGAGCACTACTGCTCAATGCCCCACAGTATGATGATATGAAGTACCAGTGCTATTGTAATTACTAGTGCTTAGTGCCATATACTGTGGCAATAAGGTGTACCCCCATCACTGTGATCATAATTCTCATAGCCACACTGTTTTAATATGGAACACCATTGCATTGTAATCAGTAGCACTTAGTGCTGTGCACAGTAGTGATGAATGTCAGTGACACTATGACCTCATTTGAGTAGCACCACACTGTGATGATAGGGGAGTTCCATTATCATATTGATCACTAGTGTTTATTGCCACACACTTTGATGATACTGAATATCAGCATCGCTGTAGTCACTAGTGGTCAATGCCATACACTATAGTGATATGAAGTACCAGTATCACTGTGATCACTAGTGCATAGTGTCACCCACTGAGATGATAAGATTCATAGGTTCAATGAAATTGAAAGCCAATTTGCCTTTCAAATGCAACTCAAACACTGTACCTTGTGTTGGTGAGGTAAATAAGCTAACCATTATACCAACTCCCAACTCCTGCTAGCATCACTTTGATCAGTATTACTCAGCGCCACTGTGATGATGATGATGATATGAAGTGTAAGCAGTACTGTGATTACTAGTGCTGACTGGCATACATGTAGTGGTACAGAGGAGCAGCTTCTCTGCTACTCAGTGCTGCACATTAAGATGCAGAGCCAGTAATCAGTGAAAATGCATTTTATATAAATAAACATTTTATGCTTTTTTATGTAAAGCTAAATTTGAGAGATCTACTGCTGCTCAAGGGAAAAAGCACACTGTATTCCCTCTTATGGAGACACAATCTTAGCAAACTACAGCAGAACATTAGCAAGTTATATTGACTATGTGTAAACGTCTTCCCTTCTAAAATGTTATCCTTTACTAGCATTAAATGATCCATTACATTTTAAATTTGATGTGTAGATCTTGAAACATCAGAAGAGAATCTTTGACTTTATGCATTGCACTGCTGTTTGAAGTGGCATACATGTGTACCTATAAAGGATTGTCAGCGTCCGGCTGCTTGCATTTTATGTGCTCACAGCCGATTGAACGGTTGTTTATTTGAGTGCAGGAGAATTTAATACACAGCCTTAGCCTCTAAGCATACTTTCTCCATGTTTGTGTAATCCTGGTGGCAGTATATATATATATATATATATATATATAGAGAGAGAGAGAGAGAGATGTGGGTGCAGAGATACAGTGGGACAGCTTTTTGTGATAACTTAATTTGGAAAATTGGCAGTGAGTTGCTAAAACCTGGGTGAATAGTGCTCAAGTCACTGTAGTAGATCCAGCATAAAAAGTGATCATAAGTCAAGTATAACTAGTGGCTTGAATCACAGCCAGATGAAACACACCTGGGAAAAATGTTCTTACCATGGACCTCTCATTTAGATTTTCCACATTGTGATGGTAGGGGATATGGACTCATTAAGTGGTGTTACCCAAAGTGGCAAGTTTACCAGTTAATGAGCAGCTTTAATTAGTAATCCTTGACTAACTTGATAGCCCACTCCTTTCCACTGCCTGCCAGTTAAGATAATGGATTGGGAGATCTTTTTTGTTTTGTAATCCAAATCACACCACTTTTTAAAAAAAAGGATAAACTTGATGAAATGCTATTTCAACACATTTGTTGTCAGTTAAGAGAAATACACCTACAAATTCTGCCTCAGTAGCATTTGCAATATAGTTGTTTATGTTATTTAGCACTCCTAAAGATACAGTCATATCAGACATATTTAAAAAATAGCCAAGTTACTGAGCGGTATTGTTAATGAATGCAGTTGCAGTATTGTTATTAGATGCATATGGTATTGCCTCAATTCAACTGTAGGTGGACAACTGAACACAAAATCAACATGCACCATTTGGTGCCCAGCGTCTGTGATATGAGGCCAGCATAATGCTGACATGCTACATTCTGTTGAGCTTAGACTCCTCATTTTGTAGGACCATTGCAAATGGGTGTTAGTTCTGCTATACTATCTCTTATTTTTCTCTCTATAGTCTTGGAATGGTTACGTCATACTTTTATGAGAACTGCACTTCTTTTAATATGCAGCCATTTATTTTAGCTTTTTGCCATCACTGTCTTAAGTTTTTTTTCTTTTTATGACAGCACTAGTCCTTACGTAGAAGTCAAACTGTGTTGTGTTAAATACATCCACAGAATCTGTTGGACTCCTGTTCATCTCTCCTTTATGAGGAAGTCTGGAATGATTAGTAGACAACTGTTTTTTTTTTCTCCATATGGTGTTCATCTGTCCTGATAAGGTTGAATATGGGCTATAATTTTGTCTGCATTTCATGTACACAGATGAAAGCATATCAGCCGTCATGTTTTATCATTACATTTGGAGCATGTTGAATCATACCGCTCAACCGCTTAGCACAAGAAATCTGGACAGAGTCATAAATAAGAGGGGATCAAAAGCCCAAAAATAAGGATACTTTTTAAATATTGTTCTTATAAACTTAGAAAGTTAATAAAATAACAGGTTTTGCGTTAGCATGAGTTTTATGAAGGGTATGAAGTCTGAAGTTCAAATATCTTTTATTATTTTTTTTATTTCAATCCTCAGTAATTTGTCAGAAAACCAGACATTTCCTGAGGAACAGACCACAAATAATGGAGAAAAAAATCTGGACATTCTGTGAAAATTTGGACAATTCAGAGGTTTGTGAAGAATATGAAGAGGCTTGCCTTTACAGACTATCATGAGAGCTTGGCTACAACTATACACTGCTATGTTTGAGGATTTTAAAAGCAAAACACAAATGCATTTCCATAAAATCTTTCCTAATATCAGAAGTGTCCCATCTAGTCCATGGTGCAAAACATTAGCTGGAGTTTCTTTGGAGTTTCAGGCTCAGAATAAGCCCACATTTTTTGAGTGGATCAAGTCTTTTATTTTGCAAGCAGCAATTGAAAAGCTTAGTGTTTTCCATTTTCAGCTGCTCGTGAGTAACTGGTTCTGATTGGCTTTTAAAATACTGCAGAATTTGGAAGGCATACTTGGTTGAAATCTAGCATTCCAAGGACGGACTCCCTTTTTGCAGTGGGGAGAATTAACTCAGTTTCTTTTTTCTTTCACTTTGTGCAGTTGTCTGCTGATGTGCATTGAATAAAGTTTATTTTGCTTGAAGCCCATCTGACCATTTCAGTACATGGTCTCTGATACACAGTATGCTTCTGCTGTGTGTTTTCTGCAGTTATCATTTTAAATTCAACTGCTAAGTGCTTTTGATGCCTTGTACTGTCCAGTCAATAGTTCTATGACAAATGTTTGGAGCAAAAACATTTCCAGATACGAAGCAGTCATAACGGAAAACACTTCTGTGTATTATTGCCAGATGTTGCCTGGAGTTTTCTTTCACTTCTGTGGTCAGCTTTCATGTTGCAGGCCTATTTTGCCAAGCCACTGTCTGCTGACATTAAAATGGCATCCATGCACTGGGAGGGATCATTTGTCTGTAGCAAACTGTTTCAGATTTTAACTCGTCTGTTTACCGCTGATGCCATGTATGTGTGTGTGTGTGTGTGTGGGGGGTCTACTTTATTACTATTATTTACACTTAGACAAATCTACAAGGGTCAGCCTTTACTTTGTGTCTATGGGAAAGCCAACCACTTCTCTTGCTTTCTAAAATATGGTTGGTGAAGTTCATGGCCCTGTACTGAAAAGACTTAACAAATATGACAGTGACATGAGATAATAGGTTTACTGGCATCAAAATTTTTACTTAAGTATATGAGAGAAGTATCCATTGTATAGTAACAAAACTAGCATTCAGCAGTTGGTGCTTTTAACACAGAGACCCAGAAAACTTACTGTCTTTGTAAGCTCAGGAGGAAAGCTTTTTCAAGTAGAGGGCATTATGTATAAAAAAAACCCCACCAACACCAGCTTTAATTGTTGTCTTAGAAAAATAAAATGTTTATAAATGTGTTGTTTTCACTTTTGTACTTTAAATTTCACCGTTACTTTCTAATAGCAGTGGTGGTGCTGCGGTAGAGTTGTCGCCTCACAGTAAGACGTTGTCATGTTCGATTCTCAGCTAAAGCGTCTTCTGTGTGGAGACATGCGTGAATGGGCGTACCTTCGTTGAAGGTTGTGCATCAGGGCTGGCAACTCGGCACGTAAAAATCTACTGCCAATCATTAGCAGACCGGAGTTCCGCTGTGGTGAACCCTAACCGGGAAAAGCCGAAAGACACAACAACAACAACTTTCTAATTTAATTATGTATTTCTAAATTACTTTTAGCAGTCTACATTACCAGATTTGTTTGGAGTACAAGGGCACAGCTTTCATTCTATAGCCATTTCTGAATAATTTTAGATTAATTGGGCACACTGATTTTTATCCTTTTTTTTGGGGTGGTATGATATACTGACAGAAAGCTGTAGCTGTACAATTTCTTCGATTTCATTTTCTTAGGACTGTTGTTTTCTGTCTTTTTTTATTATTGTTATTATTAATGTTTACAAGAAGTTCCATGTCCACGTAGACCACCCCTTTGTTGCTTCCATGCTCTAAAACCTTGACAGTCTAGATATCGTTAATCCCATTAATTGACCTGTATTGCACAGTTTGCTCAGGATATACACTCCATGGCTGTGTCACCCTCACATAATATTTTTGTAAGCCAGTTTTGGATTTTGCCATATCCACCTGCCACCTTTGCTCCTTCTTTCACTTCTTTTTGAAGCTCACCCAGCCCACTTCCTCCTAACAGTGCAGAATACTCACAGTATCTTCATTTTCCTCTCCTCCACTACATTCATACCATGCAGTCCGAGTCTTTCATTATATCTTAGCCCTTTACTCCCTCTCCCTTCTTTTGTAGGATTGTACCAGATCCATCTCCTCCTCTGTGACTGGTGTCTCAGATGGAGTTATAATTTAGATATGGCTCTATGGAAGTGGATCAGACTTTCCCAGCTCCATATCCCAGCATCCTATAGGCTCGGGCAGCTGCTCATTCATATCACTGCACTTGACTGATTCTAGTGATTGATAATAATCTCAAATTCTTTTCATTCTCTGGCACTGCCAAGGCTACTCTTCTTGGTTAGTACATTTTTCTGGATTTCTTCTACCAAAGTGCAATACTTTGCAATTTTTCAAAATAAAACACAGTTACAAGTTATTTTCCCATTTTGCAAACCTCTGATGATCTTGCTGAAAGTACCTCACCTGTCTGTAATAACTACAACATTAGTGTCATCGACCAGGCTAGGTCTGTAAATCCAATGCTAAACAGGGCCAGTCTATGTAATGAACCTTGTAGCATCCCAGTGTCAATTGTTTACCAAGGCAAGCCTCATTTAACTACCACTTCTTACTTCTATCCACCTCACCATCATGCACCTTACTCTTCATAATGTTAGTATTGCTAGTAACCTTAGAGGTGACTCAGTTTAAAAAGTGTTGTTCTTAAACCAGATGTACTATATGCAATGACTTATGTATGCTCACCTCCTTTGGTATCCAGCCACGGATGTGGACCATGTTAGACTGGCAGGACTTCTGCTGCATAAAACAATAATATCGCTCATTCTTGGAACCTTGCTTTTAGGGAAGACAACCAACCTGAGTCAGAGAATTTTTCCATATGGAAATTTCCTCTGATATGGAAGTGAGATTAACAGGCCTAAAGCTTGGCCTATAATTGCTGAGCTCCTTTCAAGGCCCCTCATTTATATGGGTCTACTGTTGCTATCTTGACTCTGGTGGGATAATTCACTTTATCAAGAAGTGACTGCACAGTTTAATTGGGGCTTGCAAAGAATTACTATCTACTCTTAAGTACACATCCAGTCCCTCTTCATCACCATCTCTGAGGTCCAACAAGTTCCTTCTCTGTTTTTTTCCCTGCATACTCCCCTCATCTATCCATGTATCTGTATCTATCTCATCTTTTCATGTTGACTCATGGTTTTCTGTTCTTCTGTTAAGTACTGGTAAGAGTTCATGTATTTTCCTGATCCATGTCCAAAATATCTAGGTGTATCCACATTTCCATGTATATCTGCACACTTCATCTTCCTGATGATGTTTGCTCCATATTTCTAACCCTCAGCCGCATATTTCTCTCTCTCTTCAGCTCTTGTTTTCATGTAGTATGCACAGTAATCCTGGCCAGTTGCCTTTATTTACTACACGTTGTCTTCTCTTAACATATTACAGTATTTCTCTCGTTATTTCCTTATTGACACAGCCTCACTGTTCTTTTCCTACAGTCATTTGTTGACATACTTTTAGCTTGCTTCTAACTGTACTTCCAACCAGACAGTAGCTGAATATTAATCTGTAGTCCTCTTTATAGCCTTCCCCATCCTGCTTTACAGAATGTGACCATACAGTGGCATGATCACTGCTGTATAAATATTTCCCTAACCTGCTCAAGCTTCTTTAGTTTCCTTTTTAGGGTGTCATGGTTTATGTTCAAAGCTAAGTATCTTCTGTAAATTCAATGACTCACCATATCTGTCCCTGGAATATTAAAGTCTTACATGATTATAATTATTTTTCTCTTTATTCAGCATTTACCTTTTACTTGATTTTATCTTCATCCTCATCATCATCATCATCATTACCTTTACCTCCATGTAGTGAACTTTATGCTATACATCAAGGATCTCTTTCCTACTATGTAGCCTTAGGGATGACATTTCCTATTCCTTCTGTTACAGCTTCAAAACAGAAGAATGCGAAAGAAACTGAAAAGTAAGGTGAACAAGACAATAGTGTGACCATGTATGGTACAGAAACCTGAGCAGTAAAGGCAGACAGTTGAAGAAGCTAGAGGTGATGGGAATGAAGTGCCTGAGAAAGGTGGTAGGATGCACGCTGTGGGACAGATGAAGAAATGAGGACATCAGAGCAGAAGCCAAAGCAGCTCCAATTGCAGAAAAGATCAAAGATAACAGATTATGGTGGTTTGGGCACATGTGTAGAAAAGCAGAAGACAATCTGGTGAGAAAGATTTGGGACAAACCAAAGAAGGTAAGAGGAAGTGAGGGCGTCCAGCAAAGAGGTGGATGGATTGTGTGAAAGAAGATCTATGACAGGCATGAGTGTTGAAGAAGGCAGGAATGTAGCACTGAATCAAGAGAGTTGACAACAGTTGACACGATACCCCGACCCCATGTATAAAAGAATGGGAAAAAGGGGCTGATGATGATGATGGCAGCTTCAAAAGTCTGCTGTTACACTGACATGCTCAAGTTTTAAAAACAATTGCGCATATTGAAATGTATACTGAAATATTGATTGCTGATGTACACACAAACACTACACATCTGTAACTGAGTAAATCAGTGACTCATGCATTTGTTCATTCAACAAAAATAAGTGTTTGTGCAAGGTTCCACCTGTCCTAGTTTGAACTGGTTTAAATTGGAGTGTCTTGTCCCCAGCATTAAGTATGCAGGGGTCCCAGATATGTCTTCTCACAGCTCTGTGAACCAGCAGCTAACATTGCTGAACTGAAACTTCACTTCCATTTGTATGAAAAAGGAAAATCTCTAGTTCAGTTTTGCAGATTGTTTTTAAAAGTATGTACTAAAAGTCTAAATCATTCAGACTAGAAAAGCAGACTGCTTGGTTGTAGCCTCAGTAGAAGTGCAATACAAGATCAGAAGAGGTGGAATACTGTATCAGCTACCATGAAGGTGAGGTTTTAGATTTAGAATAACCAAAGTTAGATAAGCAATTATTCACAATAGTACTTAGAATCCAGAAAAGATTTCTAGTTGTGTATTGTGTTGCTTTGTGTTTCAGACACAGCTTTACTACTCTTTGCTCATTGTTACTTGGAGCTAGGTTATTACCATAATGTGTTGCTGTGGTAATGATGGATTCCACTTTGGTATGGGATGCCATTAGTGGCAGCTTGCCAGCATCACTGTGTGGGGGCAAGACATGTATGGTTGTGGTAGGATGTTTGCCTGCACGTCCACAGGGAACCCTTTTTGGTAGGGTCTTTCCTATGACACAGAGAGATGTTGTGCTTTCCTTTTTTTCAAACAGTGCTGATATGTTGCTGACTGATACTTTAGCAGAGAATGAGATCAGTTTTGCCAAGCACAACAGCATAGGATCGTAGCCAGTAGGTTACTGCATTGCGATCATCTGGTGGTGCACCGATGGTGTTGCGTCTTTGAATAATTCAGAAGGGTTTGCACTTGTACTCCGTACACAGAGTTTATTATGTCTCACTGCAATGTGCAGTATGTTTTGTGGTTTCCAAATGGAATTGGTGCATTGTAATCCATTGTCTGGTATACTACCCCTGCTGCATGGTGAAAATGTGCATGACTAGCCCCAGCTAGTGTAATAATTAACACTCCAATGCATCCTTCTCCAAAATTGCAGAACCTTATAGAAAGAGAAATATTCAGGTTTTCATTTAAACTAAGTATTTTTGTTTCTCAGCAGTTGTTCAGCCTTGGTGTTAGTACCTTACTGGTACAAGTGTAACTGTCACACCTTTGTATACAGACTGCAGGACCTTTTGCATGAAAAGCTTCAACCTCTTTGGTGACACTCTCAATAAACTGATTTATTTTCAAGTAAAGTACTTCAAAGTGGGAAATCTGCAGTTATGTATTCTGAGTACTATATTTCAGCAAGCAAAAAAAGTTTGAAAAAAAAATGTGTATGTATAGACGGACTTTGTTTTTTGAAATACAAAGGAGAGACTTTACCACATCATATGTTAGAGAAGAATATTTTTTTATAAGATATGCTCAGTTTTCAGCAGGATGCAGTTTCCCTACTATAATGGTTAGGAACAAATCAGTCATTTTGTGAATTATTTCAAGTCTTTGGAAACAAGCTTTAGTAGTCACTGTCAGCTTTGCTGGAAAAGAGGGTATATGCAGGTCAACAGGTGATTGGGAAGAGTAAATAGCAGCAACCCTTGAACAATATGGTTTCTTCCCTTAAGGTCCATTGCATTGTGCAGGTTATAGCACAGGCACTGCGCTAAACATAATCTTAGATTTCATCCTTAATAGAAAGGACAAAGTGCAGCATATCAATATAAATGCACACGGTTTTGACTTTTATAAGACTTTTGACCATGTCTACTCTACTATCATATCTCAGTTATGCACAAGGTACAAGGGGAAGTAGGGTGCTTGCCTTTTTTTGTGTTTCACTGCTGTACTCTGACTGTTGCATGCTATAGACTGATATGTTTATGTGTGTCTCCTTACTATTAGCATGCATTTATTTCAGTTTTCTTTTTTTTTTCTTTTTTTACTATTCTCTTCTTAGCTCACCACTAGAAAACATTTCATGTATGACTGGGCTTACACTGCTGAAACATGTTTAGAAAGCCACCAAAGCAACCCTAAGGAAACCAAATCAGGGATGCATGAATTTTAGAAGTGTTTGCACAAGAACTCCTGTTGTGGTTACAGAAGTGTCAGGAATGTTTAGATATATACAGCTGTGATAGACTACAGATGGTACTCCTTATAACACTTGCTGGAAGGCACTGGATTTATAAAAGAATTGTTAGAAGAGGAGCTGACCTTGCTGTTATGCACTTTTAACCCCTACACATCTCTCATTTTCCAGTATCTAATGACTGCACAGCTGTACTGACCTGTTTCACAGAAAAATGATCCCATTGAGTTTCATCACACTGCCTGTTCTGCGGGAAGCGACAAACACAGCTAGGGCCTCAGCATTTTTGCCACAGACTAAAGTTTAGCAGGAAACGTGATCATGTGTGTTCTGACAGTGTTCTGTGCGTTTCTCCAAACATGGTATGCTGTGTCAGATGTTAACAGGCACAATACACAGTGTCAGATGCTCCCAGAATTTTATTGACAACCTGCTACTGATCGTACTAACTGACGTTTGTGTTAGTGAAACACAGAGAACCCAGGAATCTTCACCATGTTGCTTAGTCAACTATAAGGATAAATCCCAATCAGCTAGTATTAAATGAGGCTTATGGATGGAGATTTTCATTGTTTCAGCATTTCCTGTGAATGTGACAAATATGTCACATGCTGGGTGGTCCTGGAAGGCTGCTTAATCTATGTTTCATTTTCAGCAAATGCTGAGGGATACCTGAAGATGTGCTTGGTGGCAGCAGTAGGATTTGCTTTACGAATCACGTTTTTGTTTTGCACCTGCACATATTGTCATAAGCCAATGGCATACCATCTATCTTCCTTTCCAAGGTTGACTTGTTATGTTTCTAAACCATAACTTGTCATTGCTTTGCATCTGCTGTGAATCTTCCTTGCAGTTTTTTTCATCAGAGGAGATGCACAGAATATGAAGGTATGTCTGAATCCTTGTCTGACAGAATATTGACTCAATTAAGGAGGCAGACAGTTAATGCAAAAACCCATCTTAAAAAGTCAGACCAGTGGCACAGAGGCAGGGCTTCACTCTGTGTCATTAGTTACCCGAGTTTGGGAACAGATTTGATTGCTGGTACGTCTGATCAATGGGAAAGGGTAAATCAGCCAGGAGTCAGGTCTCCTATCTGGGGGAGCATGGGCGCAGTAAGAGAATTCAGGAGAAACCACTGCATGCATGACCTCTGGTGAATTGGAGTCTTGCCAGTACCCTATGTTACAGGGTGATTGGCAAGACTTTGTGATGTCATTGCATATCCCATTCCTTCAACTTAATGATTCTGACTGGCTTAGCGATAGACTCCATAACAGGGAGATTGTCAAGACATTGTGATGTCATTCCACACACAATTTCTGCAGTTTATGAAATCTGACTGGCTCCATGTGAACCTACATAACAGGGAGATTGGAAAGACTTTGTGATGTCATTACATATCCCATTCCCACAACTTAAGGATTCTGACTGGCTCAGCGATAAACTCCATAATAAGGAGATTGGCAAGACATTGTGATGTCATTGCACACACCACTTCTCCAGTTTATGGATTCTGACTGGCTCAGCGATAACCTCCATAACAGGGAGATTGGCAAGACATTGTAATGTCATTGCACATACCACTTCTCCAGTTTATGAGTTCTGGCTGGCTCTATGGTAACCAACAAAACATGGAGATTGGCAATACATTGTGATGTCAATGCAAGCAGCACTCCTCCGGCTTAGAAGGCCTGACTGGCTCAATGCACATGAAGACTGCTGATGCTATGCACCATAGCTGCCCACAAGATGTCTTGCACCTAGGGCACTACTAATATGCCTTACAAGTGAACTCCCCGTGTAGTTTGGGTGGGGGGCCCACCTGTAGCAGTAAGGTTGTACTGAGTGTAATCTGATAAGGATCAGTTGTGTGGAGGGGTGAATTCAGACTACATGGATGCGTTTACTGGGGTAAGAGCCAGAAGTGGGCCTGGTAGGGACAAGCATTTTAATAAAAGGTCCATCTTAAAACAGAACTTTAAAGGTAGTCCATATTTCAGTAGCACACAGTTCTCAGTAAGCTAAGTTACAACATGATTAGTGAATTTCTACCACTCTAAAAAGAGGCAGAAAGGTATAGGTATGTCATGAATAAGTTTTCTTTCATTTAATTTGTGTACAATAACGAGACTGTAAAACATCAGTTATAAACACTAAAGTAGTACTAGATAAACATAGCTGCTAAACCATTTCAGTAATGTATATATACTGAGAGATATCTATGTAAAATTTTGATGCCTATATGGAACATTTTTCAGTCTGTAAAACTGTGGCCAAACATGCAGATATTTTTGCAAAGCTTATTTCCATACCCGCGGTGGTGGTGCTGCGGTAGCATTATCGCCTTACAGTAAGACGCTGTCCGGTTCGATTCTCAGCTAGAGCGTCTTCTGCGTGGAGACATGTGTGAATGAGCGTACCTTCGTTGAAGGTTGTGCATCAGGGCTGGTAACTCGGCATGTAAAAATCAACTACCAATCATTAGCAGACCGGAGTTCCCCTGTGGCGACCCCTAACCGGGAAAAGCTGAAAGAAACAACAGCAACATTAGCTTATTTCCATGGATAATGTTTCTTGGTCACATTTCCATTATGGATGCCTGTTGTGTTGCATATATACTTTACTACAACTCATTCCTTGAGGGAAACTACACACACACACACACACACACACACACACACACACACACACACACATACACACAGCTGATCATTTTTTTTTTTTTTTGTGAACTCTTGTGATGTTTGGTTTAATACTGTGATGACTAGATTTCAGTCCATAATAGAAACCTGTATGCAATCATTTTTGTACTGCAGATATTGACAGTGCTTTGTCTGGCCACTTCCTGAATGCATATTTTCAAGAATGTTTGCTTCACATTATTGTCTGGTGTGATGATTGGCTGTGTTTAGGGTATGAAATCACAGCAGTTTTAGTGCAGATGCAACCTAGTAAGCAAAAATCACAAACTTGTTCCGAAGTTTCAGATGCTATAGCTAGCAGCATTTGGCATTATTGGCCTGAATGCAACTTGTAACAACTTAAAAAGTAAAAGTTATGGGCATTCAGAAGCCATGATAGCTGAAACACTGGTATGTCCTTAAGGGATGATTTGCATATATCCCATGGGTCTCCACCGGTATTTCGCTGTAGGTTGACTGGCTCGGTCTTCTACTTTTTACTGAATGTATGACCTACTTAACCTTTCGTTTGGAAGTGTCAGGTGCTCTGACATTGAGAAAACATGCAATGGTGTCTTGGCTATCTATATATTTAGCTTTCTAAAAAGTGTAATTCTCTGGCTAATAAACTTCTTGTGCTTTGCTTTCATGTTAATTCTTAAAAGTGTGAGCATCCGATTTTGGGTGAATACACGTGTAGGAAAACTAGAAGTGTTACATACAGTATCTAAAAATGTAAGTGCCATGTGAATCTTATGGCAAATGGCTTAAAATACAGCAACAACATCAAAAATAATAACAATAAAAGCATTGTGCATATATTTGATGGACAAATAGATATGTGGAACTGGGCACTATTCTGCTGAAGTTGGTAATGTATTGAATGCTAATTGTTATCACACAGTTCAGAGTATGAAAACAGTTTTCTGTAGACAATAAAGAGGCATGTGAGTGAGCTCATCCTGATAATGTGCCCGGGCGTATCCGTTTGTGAAAAAATGAGTACCTTGGATTCTATGTAAACATCTTTTATCTAAGAGGATGTAGTTTGTTTTAAAGTGGCAGTGAATGGCATTTCAGTATGACAGGCACTTTACATGAGGCAGACCTCCATAGCAAACCTTTAAACTCTTTAACATCTTCCTCTTATAGGTAAACGTATTCAGGATGTTTAGCCTTTTAAATAATTCGACCTTGCATTGTATGATGACCTCTGTTGACAGAAAAACGCGTTCCACCAATGGAATTTAGAATTCATGCATTCATTTGTCATCATTCCATGCGTTTATAAGAATGGAAAAACAAACAAAAAATATTATAAAAGCGAGTACTTAATAGTATGTATCATGTCGCAAAATAAGAGAAAAGTTATGGAATAATTACTTACTCAAAGACTGATTTAAACAACTCAAATAAATTTGCAAATGTTTTAAATATATGTCCATTTCACTCCTATATTGGCATGAATTTATCATCACCGCTGCCCACTGACCAGCTCAGAGTTACGACCTGCTGCAGTTCTTTTTACAGCATAGCCCTTACTTAGGTAGTTATATCTTGAGAGGAAACAGTTAAAATGGCATGTATTGTGATGTTTTACTAACAAAAATATTTTCCAACTTTCTGCTAAATACAGCAAACAAATATGACAGCATATATGAAATGTCTTAATATGGTAGAAGTAGCCTAATATAGTAAAAGTCCACTACACTAAGTATCAATTTTGGTATAAAGTGAAAAAAAAGTTCATTTGCTTTGATTACTTATGTGGGCTACCCTGTAGGATCTCATATTTCAATAAGAAATATCTTTTTGGGTACTTGAAAAGGTTGTACCCCTGATTCACCCTCAAATAACCTAGTAAACTGTTATTTCTTGTCTGTCATTCAGTTATATTTATCAGCACTAACTATTGCCCTTGAGGTTATGATACGGCTCAGTGTTTACTAGATGAGTCTGGGATGACCCTTCATATATTGCTTGTGTAATGCACAGCCAGGTGACTGTTTTCATCCAATGAAATTGCTTGTTTTTGTTTCATTTTGCCGCTAAAAAGAAGGAATTGGGCAATGTGTACTAAATTAATTTTTCATATTTGTCCTCTGGGTTGGCAGGTCTGCTTTCATTAAATCTTGGTGTGGTTGCGTCCCATCTGTCATCAAATACTCTGATATTCTCTGTGTAATACAAAGCACATAAGGCATCTAAAGGTATACATACGATTATGTAAAAAAAAACAATAAAGTTCATCAAATCATTTACTGCGTAAAATAAAGTGCTTAATTATACATATGGACTGGATTTGAGTCAGTGTTGGAGCTTGGAAGTGAGAGTAAAAAATCTGACTATGTATTTAGAGCACAGTCAGGTGACACTTCTCTCAGTAAAGTCATTATTTGTTTTATACAGTTACTACTTTCTTTTAAGTTAACTTGTGATGAGCACAGATACAGTCTTGTTAGAGGCTTTTTGTTTGATTGGTTGTTAGTTAGACATGAAAATTATCAGACAAAACAAGATTCTGCTGTCTCATAGACAACACACTTATGTCACATTCCATACTTCTGCTACTCATTTCCTTCTCACTGTTTATAAGGTTTGTTTGTGTCTTTCGGCTTTTCCCGGTTAGGGGTCGCCACAGCGGAACTCCAGTCCGCTAATGATTGGTAGTGGATTTTTACATACCGGGTTACCAGCCCTGACGTACAACCTTCAACAAAGGCATGCCCCATTCACGGATGCCTCCACACAGAAGATGCTCAAACGGGACAACGTCTTGCTATGAGGCGGCACTGTTTATAAGGTATGCTGGTAAATGTTTGTACCTTCCTTTGAATTAAATCTTCTTCAGTGCATGTTCCAGAAAGATAATGCCTTCCACAGTGCTGACATATTTAAGAATTTGTGTTATGTGCATCTAGTCAGTTTCTCCTATCATTGTCTTCTCCTCACAAGCCTTTTGGCTAATACTATGTACTTTTCTTTTTTTGTTGTTGTTTTTCTGTGAATGCTTTTAAATAGTCTGACATTATGAGAACAGTGTGCAACATTCCAGAAAAGATTATAGAATTGCAGTCTGCACAAAGCAGTGTTAACACTTTACGTTTCTTTATTTCTAATGATCAGTTCAACCATTGTACTCCTCAAATGTTACCATCTCTCTCCAGGACCTTGGCACATAGTTTCCTTGCCTTTAATTCACTTGAAAAAAATGTTGCTATTACTTCCTTACATACTGCAGTGACTGGGAGAAATCGTCTAATTTGCTGTTTTTTTTTTTTTTTTTTTTTTTTTTTAAGTTTGAATATGTTTAATTATAATTATATGTTTTATTAAACAGCCTTAGACTGGCGTACAAGCTATCTTCATTCCAGTTTGCTTACCTGCCCGCCCACATGCTTTTCTACTTGAAGCCCACCACCCTCTTCTCTCAATGATTTGAATCATCACGAAGAAAAAAAATGCTGTAAGACTATTGCAGAATTCATCTCAGCCCATACTTGCGGTCACCCTACCACTCAGTAACATGATGGCTTTTTTTTAACATCAGGTATGCTCTTTAAGAAACATTACTTATTAGCCTATAGTTAGGAGAAGAAACAAATGGAGGACAACCCCCCCTCCCTTTTGGTTATGTAATCACTATATGAATAGTGATGCATATGTGCAAGTCTTTTTATTTACATGTCTTAATTAGAGGGATACCCCAGACAGATCCCATTCACATTGGGAGTTATGGAAGGGAAGTTTCAAACCCACAGGAGTTAGTAACAAAGAAAGTTCTGCATAGTAGACAAAATTCCAACAAAGACAAAGCCTGCATATGGGAAAATACAGGGAGTACTGTTACAGCGATGAAAACATGCCAAGAGTTGAAGATAAATACAGTATTTTACAGCTGTACTTCAATCTTTGATAGACCTTTAGTGATACGTGATGTAAGCAAAAACTAAAACAGCAGTGTAGTGTGCATGTTATTGCACTGAACACAGAAGTTATGACTCTAGTGTATAAAATGAACTGGCATTTAACAACGATAAACTTGGTTTTTCCCTTGATAAAACGCTATTGATTGCAGAGATAGTTGCTTGGTGAAAATACACTTGGAATATGGAGTAAGTGATAAAGTAAAATACAACAGTTATAAACTCAGAGTAGCTTATTGCCAGGGAATGATTCATCATAAGGATAGTGTAAGGTTAAATACAATTCACTAAGACAATTAATCAGTTAATGAGTCATGGTAATACAAATGCATGAGAACCAAACAGTTGAACTGACTAACAAATATATGCTTAACAAACAACATCTATTGAACCTGAATAATATTTTTCCAAAGAATTGATATGACATTTGCAATACATTTTGTAAAAAATACATAACAGTAATATATAAATAAGTCTATACATGTAAATCCAATTCCATGTTGAGACCATTAGGCCATAAGGTTCCAAAATTAATAATATACCTACTTTCCATTCTAAGGAGAGTACGCCCATAGTCAACACCCTGTACTGCATAAGGCTTAATTAATTAATTGATTAATTGTCTTAGTGAATTGTATTTAACCTTACACTATCCTTATGATGAATCATTCCCTGGAAGGCTTGATGCTGAAGTACTTGGAAACATAGTAAATTTGGATGGTGACTATTTCTCCAGTCTTTTGTGTTTTTTGGAATACCTCACAATGTCACAGATGTCACCATAAGGACAGTGTGCATCTCCATCCATAGACTTTAATGGCTATCTCCCAGTGCATATGCTTGTCAGTTTGTCTGTTAAAGTATATGGATACGTCCTCACCAATCTCTCTGGTGATGTTACAGAGGGTAACGTACAGTTGAGCTGTCTGTGACATCAGCATACAGAAAAGCATTTTCCCAACATTTTCATAAAAAAAGTTCAGGAGTATATCAAAGGAATGATCAAGGAAAAATGTAACAGCACTGGAGGTACTATATGCCATGCTGTATAAGGTACGTTCAAAACACTATTATTAAAGAGGACACACTGCAAAAAGTTTAGGCATTTTGTTTTTCAGATGAGACCTGGAATTCATTTTTTTGATGGAGCAGTATAAAGAGCTCAGTGCAACAAAGAACAAGGAAAAAAAAACAACAAAGGGCATTTGTTCAAACAGTGCAGATATGTGATACAGTGTACTGTGTTACTGGTAATGTTGCTGTTAAGACAATGGTCCTGTAACCTCAGTATGGAGAAAGTAACTTGGATATAATAATATTGCAGATTTAGGTTGGGCAGTTTCCTTTTCAGTTCAGCATTTATCTAATTTAAACTACTTCTGGCCACCATTCTTGCTGATTGTGGCACATACACTCAGCAAATGGAGAAATAATTTATAAAAGTATTTAAAGCATTAATGCAGAGCAACTTCTGGGCGGCCACGGTGGTGCATCGGTTAGCATTCCCGCCTCACAGCAAGATGTTCTCTGGTTCAGTCCTCAGCTGGGGTGTGTTCTGTGCGGAGTCTGCATGTCCTCCCTGTGGCCACGTGGGTTTACTCTGGGTGCTCCAGTTTCCTCTCACATCCCAAAGACATGCTGTAGGTAGATTGGACACTCTAAATTGACCCTAGGTGTGAGTGCGTGCACGTGTGTGCCTTCTGTGGAAGGTTGGGCGCCGGGCTGGCAACTCGACACTGTAAAACTCCACTGCCAATCATGAGTGGACAGGTAATCTGCTGTGGCGACCCCTAACCGGGAAAAGCCGAAAGAAGAAGAATGCAGAGCAACTTGTGTGTGTTGTTCTTTATCTTTATGCTTTGATTACTGGGCTGTTCCATTTTCAATGAAGACCCATGCAGAAATGGTTCAGTATGATAATATATTACAGAAAGAAGTATAACAGAATCCAAAAAAAAATTGATGCATGCAGAATAATTTAAAATGTTTTCCTTTTGCAAAGACATTAAATGGCACACAATATTTGTAGTTTATTTGTGTATGTACTGGGGCAGTTTGTTCCAGAAGAGGTACGACCAAGGACTGAAGTTTCTTGATCTTGCCTTGTTGATGTCACTTTCGAGTGTGCTAAAGAGAATGGAACCAAGTCCCCTCATGCATGTTTGAGAGATGCAGATGTTGATAGGGACCCTGATACATTTAAGCAAGACATAGAGGCCAGGAGTCCTGATGCATTAGAGGTAGATGCAGGGCCAGTGACCCTGATGTATTTATGTGAGTTAGATAAACCACAATCTCTAATGATTTCCTATGAGACACAGGGTCAAGGTCCCTAATACATTTATTTGAAATAAAACATCCAGAACTCCTGATACATTTATGTGAGATGCAGAGTTCAGGCTCTATCATTCATTCAGTTATATGAGGTGCAGGGTCCAGAGTTCCTGATGCTCTTATGTGAGATACAGAGTCAAGTATAGTTGATGATTTTATTTGAAATGCTTAGTCCTGAACTCCTGGCACATTTATGTGCACTGCAAGATTCAGAATCATTGATGCATTTAGGTGAGATGGTGGATCTTTTTTCTCTGATATATTTATGTGAGATGTAGGGTATGAACTTCTGGATGCATCAGAGCCACGGTGTTACAGCGGTAGCGTTGTTGCCTCACAGCAAGAGGTTCTCCTGTTCGATTTTTGGCTGGAGTGCCTTCTGTGTGGAGTCTGCATGTACTCCCCACGGTCGAGTGGCCTCCGAAAGACATGTGTGAATGGGCGTGCCTTCGCTGAAGGTTGGGCGTCGGGCTGGCAACTCAGCACCATAAAAATCGACTGCCAATCATTAGCGTATTTATGTGATGTATTTGTGTCAGATGAAGGGTTCGGGATCCCTGATCATTATATGTGAGATGCAGGGTTCACAGTCCTTAAAGTATTTATTTGAAATGCAAAGTTCAGGATCCTTGATCATTTTATGTGAGATGAATGGTACATGATCATTAATCATTTTATGTGAGATGCAGGGGCCAAAGTCCTTCACACATTTATTTTAGATGCAGGGTCCAGGATCCCTGATAATTTTCTGTGAAATGCAGGTTCCATGATCTTTCATCATTTTAAATAAGATGCACTAATCCCTGATAACCTACATAATCAAAAGATAAAATGAACAGGCATCAGAAACTTAAATGAAATGGAACTCTGAACACTTTGTATGTGGTTCAGTGCTGTAGGAAACCAATCCCATCAGACACTGCCCTGTGAGTCACTGTGCTTTATTGTAAAACCTTTCTGTCTTTCCCTTTTAACAGACAGGTTGGATGGAGGGTCGTCTTGTTTCCTACAGCAAGGTATGAAATAATGTATCAGAAAGATAACCATTCTTTTGAAAAGTGATGCATACCTAACGTAGAGAGGGGAAAGACAGCATAGCTGAGTGAGTATGGCATGGCTGTAAAAAAAAGTACAATATGTCCAGCTACAATAAAAAGCATGTCAGGCATCAGAGGCAAAACTACTCAGAAATGATTTCCACACAGCACAGAATACACTGTGTGATGTTTTGGTGTTCACAAAAGAGACTAATACTCTGTGGGAATGGTATATTTTTGAGAATGCTACCAAAAAGAAATTGCTTACACCTTTTCAAGAATGAATATCTATTTAAATGTACCTTCTGCCGCATTGCTTTCTACTGCAGAAATGAATATTGTGCACTGAAAAGCTTCAATCTTTTCATCTATCTTTAACATCATTGAAATGCTGTTCATGCAGAACAAATTAGGCACCAATAGTCCTTTAATGCATTCGGATATTTTTATATTGCTATCAGGCATAACAATTTCTTTATCATATGGACATGAATATAATTTTGTGCTTGCTAGAGAAATAAAGTATTTTTGATGCCATATAATTCAAAGCAACCATTTTCTGTTTGCCTGCTGATAGACTAGCTACAAAAAGATGGTAACCAGGAAGCACTGGGTCACTCCTGAATTTTCCTGACATTGGGATTCATATTCAGTTTGTCTAAATGTACTAATTTCATTTTTCACTGTGGCTTAGTATGCTGCATTGAAGCTGTAAACGTGATACCCAACTCTACTGATAAATTAATATCTAGTTGGAGAACATCTGTTCTGCAGTAGGGTATTTATGTGAGATTCACCCATTTTCTAAAGTATAGTAATATTGACTTTAATCACTCCTAAAGATATAAGAACATTATTGATTGTTGCTAAATACATCACAACTGTGTGCTTTCTTCTGTAACAAATTTAGTATTATTGTCACAGCTAATGTAACAGAGCACAATGTCAGCCTCTCATCACATGAGATCTTTAGTAAGAAATAATGTACAAATGTTTCTGCACAACTCCAAGTTCATTAAGTTATTTAAATTCCATCTTCATGAGCTGAAGTCCCGCAAACTATACCCAGGATTGTTAAATGCAATTTCCTGTTTTTACCATGATTTGGTTATACTTTTAGTGTTTCTGTGTACAGGGAAAATGAAAATCAATTCTAAGTAAAGGAAACTGCAAATTTTACAAGTAGTAAACTGAAGATAAAATGCAGGATGTGTTGGTTTAGTAACTTCTGGCCTAAAATGTCAAAGCATGTGTTATGGCATTGTTGTTTTTCTAGAACTCTAGACAGCATTAGTGAAAAAACAGTGTACTTGTCCCTAAGCCATTTCTTTTAAGTGGAGCTTATTTTTATTTTACATTTGATAACTGGGTAAGTGCGCTTGGTCTTTGGACCCATCTCAAGGCATGAAACAGTATACAGAGTACATAACACATTCATTTACATAGGTTCATAGGTTCATAGGTAGGTACTAGGCTATCTGCCCAAGGGCATTTATAAGCCTAACCAGAGTGTGTCGGCTTTCGCTGCCCTATTGATTAATTAACTGATCCTCTCTCAAGCAGAGCCAATGAAGTGATCCCAGGGGTGTATTTTCTGTTACCCATCCACTCGTCAAGGTTGCTCTTGAAGAGTGTTAGTGAGGGGCTCTGCCTAATGTAGTTTGGAATTTTGTTCCAAAGCACGGGGAGTTTCTGTGACAGGAATCTATCCCTCCAGCATGTTGTATTTATTGTTGTGGTGAGGTTTAGCTCACTAGAGCACGTGGGCTCGCAGTGACTTGGATTTCTTTAGGTGGAGCGTGAACATCAATTCTGAGTTGGACATGGCTTTGTAAGTCAGGCAGAGATCACCTCTTAGTAAACGATATGCTACTGAGTACAGCCAGAGTTTTTCAGTCGGGCACATAGGACATATGTTTGAGGCCAGTAATCCTCTTGGTGAGGTACTTTTGTGGTCTTTCCAGATGTTGGCAGTGTCTTGTGAGGTACATCCCAAATGGGGCATTGTACTCTATGATGGGTCTGATGAGTGATGAGTAGAGGGGCACTATAACCTCTTTATTTCTAGATGTGAACCCTTTAGTAATTAGATGGGCCACATAGAAGGATTTCCTAACTACTTTGGCAATATGATTGTCAAAGGAGAGATTACTATCTACCTAGGTACCCAGGTCTCTTATTACCTCTTCTGTATTAAGGGGACTGCCACCTATGTGGTAATTCATGGGTGATATTCTTCGTGTTTCACTTTTGCAGTCATTACATTTGGTTATCTGCTTGCAGGTAGCACTCAGTCAGCCTGATTAGCAAAGTTTTTGGTCCTGCGTCGGTTGCTGTCCCTTCTTCCATGACGTCAGGCCATCAGGGGTATAAAACATGCAGCCGACGCCATTACATCAGTCTTTCTTGCCGTGCGGTACCCGAAGCAGAAGCAGTTTGCAAGTGCTGGTAGGCCAACTCCTGAAATTTTCATTTTCGAGTTTCAGAATCTAAGCCTTCAATTAAAGCCAAGTACCCCGTTGGAGAAACTTTTTCTTGCTCCTTACCGATGTCAGTAAAAGTTAATAATTGCATTACTTGTGGAAAGCAAATACCTCATAAAGATTTTCATTCATACTGTATTCCTTGCCTAGACCGTAAGCATGACGTACCTTGCTGTTGGTTTTATACTTTATTTAATCAGCGCACTATCCGTCAATATAGTTTCGCCTCTAAATATTTCGGTTCTCGGTTTAATTATCCGGAAATGTCGTTGGTTAGCCATCCAACTACCAGGATTCTGAAAAAATGCAAAGATAAAGAGAGAGACAGGCTTCTGAGGTCCAAAACTGCCGACGACGCTTCTCCTAAGCCAGTCACCAGTTCGCCGGTACTCAGTGAGGCGCTTTCGCAGCCCCTGATACCATCTACTTCTGGTACACAGGCCTCTGCTGAGACCCATTCAGAGTCCAGTATGCCGCGAGATGCTTCAACTATGCAACCCGTGGATGTCTCTACCTTGGATGGGTCCAGAGCCACTGTGCAGGCACCGGCTTCTGAGGGGGTATTCAGGCCTACAGACTTGCATATTAAATTGATGCCTCCTTCATTACTTAGGCCTAAATCACGATCCATGTGTAAAAAAACGACGCCCAGGCCACATGCTCAGGCCTGTATGTCTAAAAAACAAATGATAAGAATGGCTGATGATCTAATAACTCTAATCAGTGGTAGCCAACCCCCCCCCCCCCTTCTAAGAGGCCTAGGACTAAAGTTGATTATGAATCTTCTGATCAGGATTCTGTTTTTTTATGACTCTTCTGATGACCTGGATTTGCCCTTATCTACTTATGAAGATTCTGATGCAGAGGACTCTATTCCCTCTGCTTCCCCTCCTAAGGATTTTTCTTTTTGGGAACCTTACATACTCTATGGGAACATTTTCACTGGGAAAAATTTTCTGATTCAAAAAAAAGGCTTAGGGATGTCCTTCTCCTACCTCAGCACAGGCCTTTAGCTATTCCTCCTGTACTAGACATTGTTGATGCTTTTTCGGAATCTAGTTTGGCCCCTGATTCCCTGCTTCCTGCTCCCAGAAAACCTGACAGATACTACAGGGTCCCTGAGTCCCATATGTTTCTTTTCAAAAATCCTATTGCAGATCCAGAGACTATTTCACAGGGGCCCAAGGGCATTAAGGCTTCTACTGCTAAAAATCCTAACCCTTCTAATAGAGACTCCAGGGTGCTGGATAAATGGGGTAAGAAGATTTACACTTCTGCATCCTTGGCCATTAGGGCTTTAAACTGCCAGTTTCATATGTTAAAATATCAGCAATATGTTATTGGACTGTTTAAACAGAAAATGATGTTGATTCCTGACTGTGTGGAAAATAAAGAATTATAAGATTTAATGCATTCTGACGAACAAGTTGGAAAACATACTTTGCAATGTGGTTTTGATTCATTAGAGGCCTCTTGCAGGGCTGTTGTTACTGGGTCTGTGCTCAGAAGGCATGCTTGGCTTAAGGAGGAATCTTTGCCTGATCACGTTAAAGCTAAATTGGTGGATGCTCCTTTAAATCAGGACCACCTGTTTGGCAACAAAGTTGAGGAAGTTCTTAAAAAGATGGAAGATAAAGCTAAATCTATGCAAACTGTTAAAGATTTTTTACAAGTTCAGCGTCCTAGATTTAGTAGGCACTGGCCCTCTAAGAATTGGTCCTTTCCAGCCCCTTCCAGATCATTTCAAGCCAAACCCCGACACAACAAAAACCCCAGGTTTCAGTCTCAGGGGACTCACAGAACTAAGCAGTGGGGCCTCTACTTCCAAGTCTGGGAATAATAAGACTCCCCTAAACTGTCTCAATGACTTCCTTTTAAAATTTCCAAGCACTTATCGACTGACTGCCCCTTTGGGAGGAAAGATTGCTCTTCATGCAAAGAATTGGGAACTCATTACCCAGGACAAATGGGTTTTAAATATAGTGTACCAGGGATACAGATTTCACTTCCACATGTTGCCAACATCAAGTGGGTGGCTGGACCTACCCCCATATCAGTGGGCAGAGGCCCAAAAACAAGTACTTTCTCTTTTAAGCATGGGGGCTATTCAGCTGGTACCAGAAGAGGAAAAGGGACAAGGTTTCTACTCGAGACTTTTCCTGGTACCCAGAAAAGACAATTCATGGCATCCTATCCTGGACCTGTCTACTCTAAACACCTTTTTGGAGATTCCAAAATTCAGGATGCTGACTCTTCACCAATTACTTCCTATGCTAGGCAAAGATGCCTGGTTGGTAACATTAGATTTAAAAGAAGCATACCTGCATATCCCAATCAGGGAATCTTGCAGAAGACACCTATGCTTCAAAGCAGGCTACACGCACTATCAGTTCTCTGCACTGCCCTTTGGCTTATCTACTGTGCCCAGGGTATTCACAAAGTGCCTAGCTCCAGTTATTGCATTTTGCAGGCAAAGAAATATTCAAATATACCCATACCTGGACGATTGTCTAATTTAGGTAGAAAGCTAGGACATACTTTTGAATCATCTGGCCTTTGTAAAAAGGGTTCTAACTTGTCTGGGGTACACCATAAACGAAAAGAAATCACACATGGTACCCTGTCAACAAATTATATTCCTGGGAGCAAGCTTGAATACAACTTCCCAGATGGCTTACCTCACGCTAGAAAAGCAAATTCATTTGACAACCTACTTCAAACAAGTGGCCACAAAAACCCTGCTATCTGCAAGACAAATACTGCAGGCCTTGGGGTTCATGGCCTCTTGCATTCTTCTAATTCCATATGCAAGACTGCATATGAGGAAACTACAATGGTATCTAAAAAGCCTATGGGGTCAACATTCTCAAGACCTAGAAACAATGATTCCTATCATACCTTGCCTACATCTAGAGTTCCTTTGGTGGGCAGAAGCCTGCCACCAAAACAAGGGACTACCTTTCACACCACTCCCTGCCACCCAAACCCTAACAACAGATGCATCAGACTGTGCACGGGGGGCTCACCTGACAGGGAAGTGCACTCAGGGCAAATGGAACCCAAGTCAAATGCACCTGCATATCAATCAAAAAGAAATGGTAGCTGTACAGAATGCTCTGACAGCCTTCAAGGGCCACATTCTTCCAGGACAACTAATGGTAAAGATGGACAACACCATTGTTATGTGGTACATAAACAAGCAGGGGGGTACACATTCTTACCCCCTCTGCAGACTAGCTATGGCATTGTGGAACACAGCCTTGAGCTACAAAGTGCACCTACAAGCTCAATTCCTGCTAGGAAAATTAAATACACTGGCAGACGGACTAAGCCGAAACCTCATGGACCCATACAAGTGGAAACTGGAACCAAGTTTTCAACATGTTGACAAGCAAATGGGGGAGCCCAGATTTAGACCTGTTTGCCTTTCCCCAGAACTACCAATTGGACAAATTTTGCACAAGGACTCCCCACAAACAAGCCTGGAAAGTGGATGCTCTGTCCTTCAGCTGGAAAAACCTATCAGTCTATGCCTTCCCCCCTCTGCCTCTGCTCTCCAAAGTACTACTAAAAATCAAACAGGACAAACCAAGGATGATTTTGATTGCTCCAGACTGGCCTCCTGCGCAGTGTGTCACGGTTATCTCCATGGCACCTGCCTCAGACTCCTTCCCTGCTGTCTCAGCAGGAGAATCAGATTCTGCACCCTCAGCTTCTAACACTGAAACTTGCAGCATGGCTAATTACTTAATTTCTCCCTTACCATCCCTCAGCAAACCTGTAATGGATATCATTTTAGAGGCAAGGAGGCCTAGTACTAGAAAATCTTATGCAGAAAAATGGAAAAGATTCTGTGTCTGGAACCAGTCTCAAGGGATGAGCACAGCAGCACCCAATTTACCTCAAATTTTACAATACTTAACTGAGATGCTTCACAAGGGCCTGAATTTTTCCTCCATTAAAATTCACGCTTCAGCCATTTCAGCTCATTATAACACAGAACCTCCCCTTTCCTCTCATCCACTGCTCAAGCAGTTCCTCAGAGGGGCCAAAAATTTTAGACCACCCAGGAGAGTTCCAGCCCCAACCTGGGACCTTAACTTTGTCTTGGAGAAACTCACTCTCCCTTCTTTCGAGCCAGCTGCTACTGCAGACTTAAAATTTCTTTCTTGGAAAACAGCTTTCCTTTTAGTAATCACTTCTACTAGAAGGGTATCTGTATTACAGGCCCTTATGGCAGTGGAGCTTTTCATCATCTTTCATGCGGACAGTAGGGTTGCCACCTTTTCAAATGCCCAAAGTGGGACATTTTTTGTACAAACATCAGATTTTGCAAGGCAAAACATACCCACAGCCAGTACTGTTTTGCCTAGATAAATGCTTATTCTTGTAGCATTTTAGTTGCTTATTCTGTTTCTTGTAACATTTAGGTGTTTCAGAAACAGAATAACTGTTTTATGCAACTATTACATTAAATATAGGAAATATGTTTGTCCTAATATCTCAGGACATTTGCCATTTTTTAAATTTTTATGCAGGATACAACTGCCCAAAGAGGGACTGTCCCTCGCAAAGTGGGACAGGTGGTAGCCCTAGCGGACAGGGTGTCCCTCAGAACCAATCCATCCTTCATGCCCAAGGTGGTATCCAGTGTGGCTCTTAATCAGTCCATTCATTTGCCAACCTTCTTTCCCAATCCACAGAATAAAGGGGAATGGATACTGCATTCCTTAGATGTGCGCAGACAACTTAGATTCTACTTGGACCGGACTAAACCTCAAAGGAAATCTGAACAACTGCTGGTAGCATTTGCTGCAGGGGCAGAGGAGAAGGCTATTTCAAAGCAAACCATTTCTAAATGGATAAGCCATTGCATTCATTTCTGCTATAAGCACCATGGAAAACCTATCCCCCAGGGGATCAGACCTCACTCCACCAGGGCTGCATCTACCTCTACAGCCTTTCTCAGAGGCGTCCTTACCAGGGACATCCTAGAAGCTGCTACCTGGAGTTCTGTACATACTTTCACCAAGCATTATCATTTGCAAATTTTCTCTAAATCCAGAGCTGGCTTTGCCACTGCAGTCTTGCAGGGACTTATAGCTGGCCCTAATGCTATCTAAATTCCTCCTCCCAACCATAGCTTTCGGAATCTACCCAAATGTAATGACTGCAACAGTGAAACACGAAGAACATAATACAGTTGTGTACGCTTACCATAAATGTAGATGTTCGAGTGTATTCACTGTTGCAGTCTTGGTAACCCTCCCTCCAGCCCCCTAACTTCTTTTGGCTATACCTCTACTTTCCTTTACTATGCTTAAAAGCATTTTTGGTGTATTTGCTTTTTTGTTGGAGGTATATCTTTGTGCTTTTATGTTTAATTGCTTCACATTAGGGGGGTACCTGACATCTGGGGCAAGAAAAACTGATGTAATGGCATCAGCTGCATGTTTTATACCCCTGACGACCTGACATCATGGAAGAAGAGACAGCAACCGATGCAGGACCCAAGACTTTGTTAATCAGGCTGACTGAGGGCTACCTGCAAGCAGATAACCCAAATGTAATGACTGCAACAGTGAGTACACTCAAACATCTACATTTATGGTAAGTGTACACAACTGTACTTTTTGTTATTCCCAAATGGGATAACTATGCATTTTTTGGCATGTAGCTTGACACCAGGTGTCCGTTTCAGTAAGGCCCTTTTGGAGGATGTCTGTGTCAGCCGTCAAGAGTCAGTTATGGCTCCCAGTTTCCAGTCATTGGCGAACTTGGTTAGCCATAGTTCTCCTGTGTTTGCCTGTACTTCTGAGAAGTATATACCGAACAGATGGGGTCCCAGGACTGAGCCTTGCAGGGACACCACTTGTGACTGGTTTAGAGTCCGACTCGGAGCCCACTATTCTTACCGTGTGAGTTCTGTCTGTAAGCCAGTTGGTAACCCATCTCGTGATGTAGGCGTTTATGTTCAGGCTGGTGAGTTTTTCTATAATACCCGAGTGGGGAATGGTGTCAAATGCCTTGGCGAGATCAAGGTAGGCTGTCTGAACCACCTTTCACTTGTCTATGACCTTAGTGACTGTCTCAAAGAAGTCAACCAGGTTTAGTAGGCATGATCTGCCCTTAACAAAGCTGAACTGGGTCAGGTCAAGTGTTTGGAGGTTCCCAATGTCTTTGTTAATGAGTTCCATGATGATGCGCTCCATAACCTTGCAGACCAGGCTAGTCAGGCTTATGGGGTGATAGTTACCAGGGTCAATTGTGGCCCCTCCTTTGTGGAGAGGAATAACAGTTGCTGTGCGCCATTCTATGGGCACGTAACCTGTGGAGAGGCTGAGGTTGAACAGCGTGTTTAGATGGGGGGTTAGTTCATTCTGTAGTTCATGCAGGACGCAGCCTGGGACACCATCTGGTCCCATTGATGCTGTGTTTTTGGCTTTTGAAAGGGCTGTTTTCACCTGTGAGTCTGTGATTTCTGGGACACTACACTTTTCCAGTGTTGTTGTGGGCCCTTTCGGGGGTGAGAGGGGGGTGAAGTTTGCACTGAATCTATCTGCCAGGATGTTGGCAATATCAGTAGTTCAGTATATTCTGTACTATTTTTCACTAGTTCAGTGCATATCTGCGAGTTGCCACCTAGATTCTTAACATAGCTAAAGAAGGCTTTGTGGTTATCTTTTGAATCCTTGGCTATTTTTCTTTCGAAGTTAGCCTTGGATGATTTTATGAAGGACTTTAGTTTCTTACTGATACTGATCAGGGATGTCTTTCCTTCTTGGGATTTGCTTTTTTTCTGAACTATTTTCCTCCTTCTATTGTATAGCCTGTTTATGGCAGGGGTCCACCAAACCTGGTTTCCTTCTCTTAGAGGAGTGAGTCTTGGTTTTGCTAGGGATGGCACGATCCATGCAGCCTTGTAGATATTCATAGAGTGCATTTGTAAAGGTTTCTGCATCTTGGGCAGCATTCCCCTTTAACGTGAGGGCAATGAAACGTATCACCTCTGTCTTAAGTAAGGTAAAGTTTGCTTTAGAAAAGTTTTTTACTGTGGTTTCCGTAGTTGGGAGTGGTGGTGGGGTGTGGACATCCAGAGTGATTAGTTTATGGTCTGATCTAACCAGTAGTGGGTTGACCTCCAGTGTTGAACATCTATCGTCCATGTTGGTGATGACCAGGTCCAATATGTTTTCACCTCTGGTAGGGGAGTTTACCAGCTGATCTAGGGTGTTTGAGCTGATGAACTCCAGGAAGCACTGGGCCTGGGAGTTTGTACTCGAGTAGTTTTCCCAGTTAATGGTAGTGTAATTGAAATAGCCCAATTCGGTAGGACCTTCATGTTTTCCATTGTCTCCAGAAAGGTGGAGTGGTGGTCCTTGGTCATGGAGGGTGATCTGTAGTAGGCCACAATTTGCATTGCAGATTTGCCCAATGTTAGTTGCACATGGATGATCTCAGAGGTGTCAAGATGCGCCACTAACCTGGAGGTGTAGGTATCCTTGGTGAATCGGGATACACCCCCTCCATTTGTGTTTCGGCCCGTGATTTGTGGCTGAAACATGTGGTATGAGTTGTAGCCCGGTAGTGCTGGGGTGCTCTCTGGAACCTTGAACCAGGTTTCAGTTACTGCACAGATGTCAACTTCATGAGGAGTGCTTTGAGCACGTGCATTTTGAGATTTAAACTCCTGGCATTGAGTAGCATAACCCACAGTTTTTTGTTAATTGTTCTGTTTATGGAGGTCGGTTTGACTTTTGAGCCTTGCCTAAAAAAGGCACTATGGGGGCAGCAAGAGCCTTGTTCAGTATTCGAATGCCTAAGGGTGATAGATGCAAGCTGTCTCTTGCGAAGCAATGTAGCTTGTCGAGCATGTCTTCCCAGGCTGACAGACACTGGATCCCCTTTGAATGACACCAGAAGCTTAGCCAATTGTTGAAATTTATAATTTTTTCTTTATACTGAGGTATCATTCTTGGTGAGGGCAGGATGCTACTCGGGGTCAGGATCATACCAGCCTGAACTACATGATCAGAGAGCTCTTCCATGTCTCTTTTCATGTAGTCCAGGGAGGTACGTCTCAGGTCATTCACTCCAACATGAACAATGACAGAGTCATATTTGTACTTGTTCGGGAGTGACCAGAGTGCTTGTGTTATGCAGCGGATTCTGGCTCCCGACAGGCAGCTAACAGTAATCTTCTGCTTGTCCAGCCTAGTGAGTGGGACGTCAGTGTGCTTGACTGTAGAGTCACTTATTACTAGCATGTTAGGTATGTTATTTCACCTTAAGGGCTGTGATTGTGCGCCACACATTTTGTGTTTTATGTGTTGTCTGGTCTGTGACAGGTTGTTTGGGTGTCTGCTTTGTAGGTCTCTGATGCTTTTGCAGGTTTTTATTTAGAGCCTCCGAGTATGATTTTGTGTATTTATGTGTCAGTGCTGTTTTAGTAAGTCTCTGTGTGGCTGGAGGTGTGGTGCAAGTGTTAACTTTCTCCTCTTGACTGTCTGCTCCAGTCTTGGGTGAAGACAGCTTAGCCTCCAGTTTGGCTGTATAATTGCATCTCTTGCATATGTTAGTGTTTTGTGGTAGGAGGAGAGGGTTGTCTGTGTACATGAGGCAGTTGTAACATTGCCTCAGGATACCCAGATTCACCAGCTAGAGAGTATACCTGAAATTGCCCTTTTGTCATGCCTGAATAGTAGGGTGAGTTGCTTAGTCGCTTGGTTGGTGAGGGGTGAATAAAGAGCCTTGCCCTGCTGGGCAATCAGGTGTCAGGGTATATTAGTGCTTGCTATTAGGTCTGAGCAGGTGCTGGGCTGTAGGATGCTTTTTGAGTGCCTAGGTTGAGAGACTAGTTTCAATGGAAAAACTGAAGTGGAACCAAAAACTCACCAACAGATGTAATATTTGAAGCAAGAAACAAGGCAAGCCAATTGGAAAATAAACCCAGTGAATACAGTCCAACACAACGCTATCCCTGTTCCAAGATGTTCCAAGGTGTGTAATTTACTCACAAAGCACGCCACCAACTTGTTGCAATTCCTTTATTGATTCAAAACGTTGTCCATGTATTAACCTAGGTTTCGTTCTTACCAACAAACTTCTTCAGAATACAAAACACATTGTCTAAACCTTTTCTTAAATATATATAACTCCACCCTATTATTTACTTAATTGATATTATCTGTTTCCTAAATTATGTGTTCTATTACTTAATGAATTATTACCAAAAAAACTTAAAAAATAAATATTTAAAATTATACAACTAATATAAACCCTACGCTATGTTGTATATTGAGGTATATGTTTAAACTAAGGTGTCAAGCACATAATGTATTTCTTACAGAGATATTTTAATGTTAAATAGATTTAATACAACCCATGAAAGACTTAAATGGTACAGTGGTATGAATGTAAAATTTGTGTATGTGAATATTTAAATATATTAAAAAATGCATTTTATAAATATAATATAATCAATGTATAACACAATGATAAAACATCTATAAATAAACAGAATATATATTACAATTAAAATGTATAAAAATGTTGTTCCATATTAATGAACACAATAGCATCAATTCATTGTATACAACATTATAAAGTAAGTACCTATTATATTACATAATTATATTACATAATTATATAATCCTAATAAATTATCCACTTATTTCCCATATACTCTATTAAGCTTTAATAATGGTGTAATAGTGTGATATTCATTTAATCCAGGTATATTGTATGAGTCCAGATGAATCTGCCATTTTAGTTCTTTAACATCCAGGTCATATTGTGTGGTTCTACCCTGTTCATCATACGTTACTTGATTAATAACACAAAATGTAAAATTATGTCCGACATTACTAAGAATGTGTCTAGCCAAGGCATTAGTTGTTTTACAATGTTGGATATCTAACAAGTGTTCTTTTATTCTATCCCTAAAATGCCTGCTAGTTTTCCCAACATAGAATGCCCTACATTTTTGACATAAAGCAAGGTAAACAACATTAGATGTGTAACAATTAAAGTGTCCATTGATATTAATATTGCAATCATTTACTACCATCTTATTGCTTGTACAATGAATGTATTTACACACGGAACACCTACCACATTTGTGGTTACCTTTGGGTCTTGTATTACATCTGTTTTTATTGTTGTTATTTTGTTCAAACAAATCCTTGAATGACAAACATTTTCTATATACAAATTTAATTTGTCCTTGAAACAAGTTACCCCAACTTTTATCCCTGACCAAAATATTCCAATTCCTTTTAATTATAGTTTCAATAATTTCAAAGGTATCATTAAATGTTGTTATATATAAAGGAATATTGCTATACATGGGTTCATTACAAGTGTCATTTGTTTTACATCTTTATGTTGAGAATCCACACTGAAGTATTGCTTGATATGTCCCATTTTTTCTTTTTTCCTCTACTTCCTGAAAAATATTTTGACAAAGTTGTTCAGGGTATCCCCTATTAAAAAATAATTGTGACATGTACTTCAATTCCTCAATGAATTCATGGTCATCACTCACCATCCTGGCTGCCCTGACCATCTGCCCCTTAACAATGGCTTTTTTCTGATGGTCAGGGTGCCAACTATTAAAATGTAGATATGAGTTCGAAAATGTTGATTTTCTATAAATATTTGTTTTTAAGCTATTTGTTTCTTTATTATAAGATAGCTTAACATCCAAATAAGCAATGTTATTCTCACTAAATTGATGAGTGAATTTCAAAAATCTAACGGTCGTATTTATATATTCTAGGAACAAATTCAAAGCATTTTTATCATTGTCCCAAATGATAAAAATGTCATCCAGGTATCTAGTGTACATTTTAATATGTTCATAATGTTCCGTTTTAAAGACATAGTTATTTTCCCAGTAACTCATAATGAGATTAGCATACATTGGGGCGCAATGTGCCCCCATTGCTACCCCGTTAATTTGTTGGTAGTAACTGCCCTCATAATACAAAAAATTATTATGTAACACTATCTCCATCAAATTTACAAATGTATTTATTCTATCTTGTTCATACAAGTGTGTTTCGAATAGTTGTTCCTCCAGCCATATAAGCCCTATATCATGCGGTATAGTTGTAAATAGGTTACATACATCCACTGTTACAAAATAATACCCGTCTTTCATATTAAATTCTCTGAGTCTACTCAAGAAATCCCATGAGTCTTTCGTAATGTATGGGAATCTTAACATGCCTTTTTTGAAATAGTAATCTAAAAATTGACTAATGAAGCAAGTTTTGCTTCTCTTTCCATCCACAATAGGTCGAAACTGTAAATGATTCAATCCTTTGTGAACTCTGGGTATACCAAAGATCCCACTTATGACAGGATTTTCATTCGTCAAATATCCCTGTTCATTCTCTGAGATTTCCCCCTGATATAACATGTCATCCAATTGTAAATCTATTTTCTTAAAGGCAATATTAATTTCATTTTTACTTACTTCAATGTATGCTTCACTTAATAGCATGTTTGTCATATAGGATATATAGTCACTATTATCAATAATAACCATACCATTACCCTTATCGGGCCTCATAATTCTAATATCCTTCAAGTTACATATTTCTTTAAGCATAACTTGCTCATCTTTAGTCATATTAGAATGTATATTCTCCCTGTATGATTTGTAAAATTAATTTTTCAAAAATGGCTACACTATCATTCATGGGGGGATTATATGTACTAGGTTTACTAAATTTCTCATTATGATAGCTATTGTTGCGTTCAGTATCATGTGGGAAAAAAGTTTTTAAGTTCAATTTTCTAGTAAATAATTTTAAATCTAACACAGATTCCACCAAATTCCCTTTCTTACATGGCACAAAACTAAACCCTCTTGAAAATAGGTTTACTTGTTGTTCATTAATGTGTATTTTGGAATAATTAAATACTTTAAAATCTCCCATATTGTTAGTCACAATAATGGGATTGCTTAAAAATACATTTTCTATTACATTCATAACATTGTCCATTCTTATATAATTATCATTGGTTATAGTAACATGTTCATCCAACTCTATTCTTTGTTCAAAATAACAGTCTGGGTTGCAGTCAATAAAAAAGTTAACATCACTATTAGTTTCTACCAAAGATTTGGTTTGTTCACATACCATTCTACCATTTTCTGATATTATGTTATCAATACTATTGGTTTCATTGATGCCATTACCAACATTACATTCGTATGTGCTAAGTTCCATAAGAATGTCCTCTGTCGTATTACTCAATACAAACTGTGAATTGAACTCATTACTTACTCTAACATTGTCCATGTAATTGTTCGACGTGATGTCTTGTGGATCTAAAACGAGGGCAGAATCAAGGTTGTCATGAAAGGTGTCACAATAATGTTGGCTCTCGCTCGCACTCGATAATTCAATATTAAACAATCCAGGTGGAAAATGACTGTCCTGCTGTGTTCTTCCATTATAGTATTTAACTGGCACCTGCTCCAATGTTTTATTGTTCATTTGCGCTTCCACCCTTGTTTTGTGTTGCCTAAAAAAGTCTGCTTAGGTCGGGCTCCTTTATTGTTGTACTCTTGAACGGTGATGTTATCCCCTTGGTTTCTTAGTCTGTCCGATCGTCGCACGCCTTCTTCTGTAAAATTATCATGTACTACACAATCCTCGGTTTCCTCGTCGCATTCATAAGGTGGATTGACATCATCAATGGTAGTCACGTTGTTGTCTCTTATTCTGTTACCTCGGTTACCTTGTTTATCCCCACAATGTGTAGATTTGGGATACGCTTGACCCACTTCATATCTATGAATATCCCTTTGAAGTTTGGTGTTTTTCTTTTGGTATAGGATGTCGCAACTACGTGAGACATCCGCAATAATGTGAGTGTATTGATTATAATGCTGATCAAACAGAAGGTCTTTGGAAATAGCATTATTCAACTCGTCAAGTTGATTTAACAATTCTTCAATTTTGGTATTGCTGTTTTTTACCATGATATCCATGAGTTTAATACCACAGTTGTCGAAAAAAGTATGTAATTCATTCAGCATTTTTGTGTCATTGTCACAGCCGTTGGGGTATCTCCAAAGGCGTAACCCTTTTGGAACTATACCCAGCTCAATGTTCCGACATAAATAGCTGTTTTCTAATTGAGTTCTTTTGAGTTTAAACAGTTTAGTTTCAAACGTTTTAAGCATGTCTTTCATGGGTTTTGTCTGTTGGTTAACTGTAGCACCCTTCGGTGTTCGTGCAGTATTAAAGGTATAATTGTTGGTTTTCCAAGTTACACAGTCCTGTACTTTATTTATATTTACGTTGCTGCCAATATTAGAACCGGCTATTTTACCATCATCAGACCCAGATATAGGTGTAGCCTGTGTGAGGGGTAAGCCTAAGCTATCCCCTGTAAGATTGTTAATGTGGGCAGAGTCTTTATTAAGCAGTTGTTGAATGAGAACCGAATGTTCTCTAAGTTGTGCATGTATTTGCTGCAGTAAACTCCTGACATCAGCCGACTCGTTCTCGCTCCCCATAGCAAACTTAGAACCAAAAACTCACCAACAGATGTAATATTTGAAGCAAGAAACAAGGCAAGCCAATTGGAAAATAAACCCAGCGAATACAGTCCAACACAACGCTATCCCTGTTCCAAGATGTTCCAAGGTGTGTAATTTACTCACAAAGCACGCCACCAACTTGTTGCAATTCCTTTATTGATTCAAAACGTTGTCCATGTATTAACCTAGGTTTCGTTCGTACCAACGAACTTCTTCAGAATACAAAACACATTGTCTAAACCTTTTCTTAAATACATATAACTCCACCCTATTATTTACTTAATTGATATTATCTGTTTCCTAAATTATGTGTTCTATTACTTAATTAATTATTACCAAAAAAACTTAAAAAATAAATATTTAAAATTATACAACTAATACAAACCCTACGCTATGTTGTATATTGAGGTATATGTTTAAACTAAGGTGTCAAGCACATAATGTATTTCTTACAGAGATATTTTAATGTTAAATAGATTTAATACAACCCATGAAAGACTTAAATGGTACAGTGGTATGAATGTAAAATATGTGTATGTGAATATTTAAATATATTAAAAAATGCATTTTATACATGAATACAGCAAATCTGTACCTGGACTACACTAGTTACAGGAAAGGTGGGGACCAAACACAAAACGGGCTTTTAAACTAGAATGTAGAAATGTAGAAACTGCCCAAACAGCCAATGAAATACAATTTCTGGGCCAAAACCCACTCTTCCCGTGGTAGATAGGCTACCTAGTGCTTACCACTCCCACTGATAAGCCAGAAGGCTTCCCTCCAACACAGAAAGGCTTGGGAGGCTCGGAAGCTTACCAACAGTCCTGAATACAGCAAGTCGGTATCTGGACTAGACTAGTTACAGGAAAGGCAGGAAACAAGCTTAGAATTTTTTTTTTTTTTTTTTTTTTTTTTTACAGATGAGCAGCTAAAACAGCAGTAAATACAATTCAAATTGCAGTGCAGTCCAGCACACCTGAGTGTGTGTAGCAACACTACAAATACAGTTCAAATAAATGCAAATAAATTGACAAATGACTAAAAAACAAGTGCAGAAGGCAGTAAATTAGAAGACTACTAACAGCAGTGATAAGTGCAGAGTAAGAGTGACTGAACAGATAACAGCACGCAGAACAGGAACCAAGACAGTTACAGTAAGAGCAGATGAATAATATATATATATATATATATATATATATATGTATATATATATATATATATATATATATATATATATATATATATATATATAAATAATTTATTTTTATTTATTTATTTATTTTTTAGGGCGGGAACAGAACTCTCTTTGTACACAGTAGGAGTGCCTGAAATCAGAATATGATCTGAGTGCACTCAGTTGAGTGGGAAAATGAGATGGGCCCAGAAGGGGTATCTAAATACAAATCTACAAGAGGGACGGGCAATTTCAAAGCCACCAACATTAATGCCAAAACAAGAACAGAGAGGGTGGATGGGGAACTAACTGTAGAGAGACTGCCACAACTTCAGTTGAGTTAATATTCAGTGAGAAACACAAATAAATAAATGAAATACAGTACTATATGAAAAAGAGCAGATAAAAGTGTACTTACATTCACTTATACGTCCAGTTGATTTCAGGTAGATCTTAGCTGGCCAAAGCTCAGATATTAGGCAGAGATAACCCAAAATGTACCACTTATATAAGGCAGGACAGAATATCAGTGATGAGGTGAAACTACCCCCCACTGCTATCAATGGCTACACAAAAATTCTAGCAAGTACTCTGTAGAGAGACAGCCACAACTTCAGTTGAGTTAATATTCAGTGAGCGAAACAAATAAATGAATTAAATACAGTACTATATGAAAAAGAGCAGATAAAAGTGTACTTAAATTCACTTATATCTCCAGTTGATTTCGGGTAGATCTTAGCCGGCCAAAGCTCAGATATTAAGCAGATATACCCCAAAATGTACCACTTATATGAGGCAGGACAGAATATCAGTGATGGGGTGAAACTACCCCCCACTGCTATCAATGGCTACACAAAAATTCTAACAAGTACTCTGTAGAGAGACAAACACAACTTCATTTGAATTAATATTCAGTGAGAAACACAAATAAATTAAATACAGTACTATATGAAAAAGAGCAGATAAAAGTGTACTTAAGTTCAATTATACGTCCAGTTGATTTCAGGTAGATCTTAGCCGGTCAAAGCTCAGATATTAAACCGAGATAACCACAGATATTCACGTAAAACAAAGGGTTGTACAAACAGAGCACACATATGATTGAAAGAATAGAGTATATACTACATGGTTATTTGCTATTAGATTAGTAGCGCAGCAGGAGTAAAAAGAATATGGAGTCAGAAACCTATATAAAGTAAATTTTCTTCACTATATTATTGATGCAGTAACTGTTTTTCAGTAGAATATAATCACCACAAAAGTAAAGATATTCTTGAACAAGTGCATATATTAATGGCACTTGTATATAACCAGCTATCGTTATTTCTTACATATGTGAAAGTGAACCTAAAGATGCCTTGTTAATTATTATGTCTGAGTAAATATGACAATACCTTGCTAATTTCAGTACATTGTCTTTCAGAGTTTCTTTATTTCCTATAGTATGTACATTTAGAATTAGGTGAGTAGATGTATAAGAGAGTAAGCCTTGTTAAATGAGTGATGAAGTCCTGAGACTGAAAAAGTGTAAATGGATATGCTAACTTTGGGTAAAGGTGGTAATAATATTAAAGGTTAGCTTACCATTTTGAAATTGGTTGGTTGAACTGGATTTTGGAGTCAACTGGATCTGTTTGTGGATTCTAGGTTTTTGTTATGCTAACCTGAAACTGAAATAGTGCAAGTGAGATAAAGACAAATGTTGCATTTATCTGTAAGTGTTAAACGGTGGTGAATACAGATATTGCATTAATCTGTAGGTCTGTGATGCATAACTGCAGTGCTCAGCCCACGTAATTATTGAAAGGGTCAGCTGTCCATTTCACCATCTAGGTTAACAAGTGTAATACAAAAAAGTGGAACCTGTGTGTTGAGAGACAGCCTTACAAGACTCTCTGCAAAAATATAGAGCTGAGTATATTTTTCTGTATTATTCTGTATTATAGAGCTAAATTGTTGCTTAGATATCTGTTGTCTTACTGTTCTGCAAATATACAGAGATCAGTATATATTTTTTTGGTTTTATAATTTGCACTCTGATTCCTCACATCTCTGTTGAAACTTCTAGGACAATCCCCAAGTCCCATCTCTTTACCGCATTCTACCTAATAAACCCTTTCTGCACTTGCTTTTAGTCCTTTTTTAATTTAATTAAATTTTTTCAAACGGTGTGTGGACTAATATTGCTACATACTCAAGTATGCCAGCTTGCACTGCATGTGAATTGTTTTTACTACTGTTTTTGCCACTTTTCTGAAAAAAAAAAAATTGTAAGCCTTTTTCCTACCTTTCCTGTAATTAGTGTTCCAGATACAGATTTGCTGTATCCAGGACTATTTGTAAGCTTCTGAGCCCCCAAGCCTTTCTGTGTTGGAGGGAAGCCCTCTAGCTTATCAGTGGGAGTGGTAAGCACTAGGTAACTTATCTACCACATAATAGTTATTGGCCGTTTGGGCGGTATTCCATCTCTCTCAACTTTCCGATTTGAAGGCCTGCATTTGCACTTGTTTCTGTCCTGTAACTCCTGGGCCCATCTCATTTGCTCACTCAAAAAAAAAAAAAAAATGATCTGCTTTTACTGTACTTGTGTT
Organism: Protopterus annectens; assembly: GCF_019279795.1. Lineage (NCBI taxonomy): Eukaryota > Metazoa > Chordata > Ceratodontiformes > Protopteridae > Protopterus > Protopterus annectens. The sequence continues at coordinate 544,137,248 of NC_056739.1, forward strand.
TCTTCCTACTTTATTTTGCTTTTGCGGCATCTTAAAAGTACTCAATTGTATTTATTACTGCTTGATGTAACTCATTCTAAGCCTTTTAGTTTAAGCACTTGAGCTTCAGACCAGTTGTTTTACATTAAGAAGGTGTGTGGTCTGCACTGTGGTGGCAAAACAGGTAGCTTACATCCTTCTAAGTTGGGAACTGCTGACTGAGGGCTCAGTGTCTGTTATTCTAAAAGTGAATTAATTCTGGTTTAAGCACTTGGGCTTCAGGCCAGTTGTTTTACATTAAGAAGGTTTGTGGTCTGCACTGTAGTGGCAGAACAGGTAGCTTACATCCTTCTAAGTTGGGAACTGCTGATTGAAGGCTCAGTGTCTGTTATTCTAAAAGTGTATCAATTCTGGTTTAAGCACTTGGGCTTCAGGCCAGTTATTTTACATTAAAAGGGTTCGTGGTCTGTACTCTTGTGGGAGGAGAGGCTGGACTCTGCCCTTCTGAGCTGGGAATTTCTGGTTAAAGGCTTATAGTGCCTGCATATTTGAACTGTTTCTTACTGAAATTGGTACACCTTGTTTGCTGTAGCATAGACTAGATCCAGGCCTGCTGAATCTAGCTTTGTTTGTATGCTTGTTGTTTGTTTGCTTGTTATTTCCCTGAAATGCTAATTCCACCTAAAACGCGGCTTTTCAGCACTTCTGTGGATACCTAGTGATATCTGCATTGCTTACAGTACTTATTTCCTTGTTTCACTTGAAGGAAAGTTACTGTTTGTCGTTTTTGCATTTAAGTTACCTGTAACACATTGCGTTTAAGTTACCTGGCACTTGCTCACTAAAGCAATTATATAAGTCAGCACTAAAAAATTAAAAGCGCTACACCCTCACAAACTCCCCTTGAGTACCTTGTTCCCCACTGGCCCTTTTTTTTCAATTATAAAGGAATTCCCACTACTATTCTAGCATGTCCAAAGGTCAGTTGTCAATCTCCTCTCCAGTCCAGCTGGTGAATCTGGGAATCTTGAGGCAATGTTACAAACTGCCTCATGTACACAGACAACCCTCTCCTCCTCCCAACAAATTCCAACACATGTGAGAGATGCAACCATATAGCCATACTGGAGGCTAAGCTCTCTCAACTCAGTACTGGCGAAACCAGTCAGGAGGAGAAGGAAACCACACTCACTACAATTCCAGTCTCACATAGACCTACCACGACAGTAAACCAGACACATAAACACACAAAAACATACTCGGAGGCTCTAAATAAAAATCTGCCTCAGCAGCAGAGACCTCCAAAGCAGACACCCAAGCAACCGCTACCCCAAAACAAAACACGTGCAACACATAGCTCACAAAGCCAGTGTGCCGAACAGTCACAGCCCTTAAAGCTAAACAACACACCTGATACACTTGTAATAGGTGACTCTATCGTCAGGCACACTGACATCCCGTTCACCAGGCTGAACAAGTAGAAGGTCACGGTGAGCTGCCTGTCGGGTGCTAGGATCCGCCACATAACACAAGCACTCAGGTCATTCCAAGGCAAGTACAAATATGACTCAAGTCATTGTCCATGCTGGTGTGAATGACCTGAGACGTACCTCCCTGGACTACATGAAAAGAGACATAGAGGAGCTCTCTCAGCATGTAGCCCAGGCCGGTATGACCCTGACCTTGAGTAGCATCTTACCCTCACCAAGAATGATGCCACAATATGAAGATGATGATCAATTTCAACAATTGGCTTAAGTATTGGTGTCATGCAAAGGGGATCCAATTCCTGTCAGCCTGGGATGACATGCTCGACAAGCCACAATGCTTCGCTAGGGACGGCTTGCACCTGTCACCCCTGGGCTTTCGGATATTGGCAAAGGCTCTTGCTACCCCCATAGTGCCTTTTTTAGGCAAGGCTGAAAAGACAAACCCACCTCCATAGGTATCACAAGGGATAAGAAACTAAGAGTAATGCTACTCAACGCCAGAAGTCTAAACCTCAAGATGCATGCACTCAAAACTCTCCTTAGCATGGAGAACATCGATATCTGTGCAGTAACAGAAACCTGGTTCAAGGCTCCCGAGAGCACCCCAGCACTACCAGGTTATACCTCATACCATGCTTTTTGGCCCCAAAACTTGGACCGAACTACAAAAGGAGGGGGAGTATCAATATTCGTCAAAGATACCCACACTTCCAGGTTGGTGGCACAGCACGAAGCATCATAGACTATCCATGTGCAACTAACAGTGGGTAAACCTGCCTTCCAGTTTATAGCCTGCTACAGACCACTCTCCCAAACCCAGGAACCCCACTTGGCCTTCCTGAGAACACTGGAAAATATGAAGGTCTCTCCAAACACCATTATATTGGGCGACTTCAACTACCCAAACATAGACTGGGAGCATTACTCTAGCTCCAACACCCTAGCCCAAAGGTTCCTAGAATTTATAAATTCAAATGCTATGGAACAACTTGTTACCACTCCCACAAGAGGGAAAAACATACTGGACCTGATCATCACCAACATGGGGACTCTATGCTCCAGACCAGAAGTGTATCCCTCACTGGTAAGATCAGACCATAAACTAATCTCACTGGATATTCACATCCCGACTCCACCCTCTTCCATGAAAACCACAGTGAAAAACTTCTCTAAAGCAAATTTCACACTCCTCAAAACCCAGGTGGAATCCTTCAAAGCCCCTGGGCCTGTGGAAAATACGTCCCAGACCGCAGAATCCTTTATAAACATATTCTATGAACACCTTCAGGAATGCATGGATCATGCAATCCCAAATAAAACCAAGACCCAATCCTCCAAAGGCAGACGTCCTGTCTGGTGGACCCCAGCCATAAACAAACTATACAATAGAAGGAGGAAGCTACTACATGATAGAGCAAAATCCCAAAAAGGGAAGGCATCTCTGATCAGTATTAGCAAAAAACTACGGGCACTCATAAAATCGTCTAAGGCCAGCTTCGAGAGAAAAATTGCACAGGACACTAAGGATAATCACAAGGCTTTCTTTAGTTATGTTAGGAACCTGGATGGGAATTCCCAGATATGCTCAGAATTAGTCCAAAATGACAAAAAATACACCGAACCCACAGACATTGCCAACATCCTAGCTGACAGGTTCAGCGCAAACTTCTCCCCCCCTCCCCATCAAAAGGGCAAATATCTATCCCAGCAGAGTGCTGCCCCCCTGACATCTCAGATGCTCAGGTAAGAGCTGCCCTCTCCAAAGCAAAAAACACAGCATCAATGGGACCAAACTGTATCCTGGGCTGTATCCTACATGAACTCCAAGAAGAGCTAAACCCAAACATAAAACTACTGTTCAATCTCAGCCTTACTACAGGATATGTACCCAAAGAGTGGCGTACAGCAACAGTGGTCCCTCTCCACAAAGGTGGTGCCTCAACGGATCCTGGAAACTATCGCCCCATAAGCCTGACTAGTTTGGTCTGCAGAGCTATGGAAAGGATCATCATGGACCTCATAAATAAAGATATTGGGGACCTACAGACACTGGATCCTACCCAGTTCGGCTTTGTTAAGAGCAGATCCTGCCTCTTAAACCTGGTTGATTTTTTTGAAACAGTCATCAAGGCCATTGACGAGGGGAAGGTGGTCCACACAACCTACCTGGACCTCGCAAAAGCCTTCGATACAATACCCCACCGGGCATTATAGATAAGCTCACCAGCTTAAATATAAACCCCTGTGTCACTAGATGGGTTGCAAACTGGCTCAAGGACAGAACCCACATGGTTAGAATTGCTGGAGCCATGTCAGACTTCGAACCAGTTACAAGTGGTGTCCCACAAGGCTCAGTCCTGGGACCTCTCTTGTTCGGCATATATTTCTCGGAGGTACAGGCCAACTCGGAAGGACTGTGGCTGACCAAGTTTGCAGATGACTGCAAACTGGGCGCCATAATCGACTCTCCAGCCGACACAAGCATCCTTCAAAAGGGCCTCATAGAAACAGACAACTGGTGCCAGAGCCATGGCCTCAAGCTAAACGCCAAAAAGTGTATAGTCATCCCCTTTGGCAAAAACAAAGTGCCCTCAAATTACCACATAGGTGGTAATTCATTAAGTACAGAAGAAGTAATTAGGGACCTGGGGACCTAAGTTGATAGCAATCACTCATTTGGCAACCATGTGGCCAAAGTGGTTAGAAAAACATTTTATATAGCCCACCTAACATGAAGGGATTCACATCTAGATCAGGGGAGGTCATTGTCCCTCTTTACTCATCCCTCATCTGGCCCATAATTGAGTACAATGCACCTTTTGGGATGTACCTTACCAGACACCTGCAGCAACTGGAAAGACCCCAAAAGTACCTCACCAAGAGGATCAAAGGGCTCAAACAGATGCCATACGCTGCCCGGTTAAAGAAACTCCAGCTCTACTCAGTGGCATACCGCCTGCTCAGAGGCGATCTGTGCCTGACGTATTTAGCCATGTCCAACCTGGAATTAATGGACATGCTGCACCTCAGAAAATCCAAATCCCATCGAGCTACGCGCTCGAGAGACTTGAACCTCAGCACTGAAATAAATAGGACATGCTGGAGGGACAGATTCTTAACCCAGAGGCTCCCTTCACTCTGGAATAAAATCCCAGTCCAGGTTAGGCAGAGTCCCTCATTGACTCTCTTCAAGAGGAATCTTGATGAGTGGATGGGAGATCATAGGTTTATCCCGGGTATCACTTCTGTGTCACTGTTAGACAGAGGCACAGTATACTAACCTCGAAAAAGGGCATAGCAAAATTAATTTAAAATGGGTAGCAAAAGTCAAACACACTCTGACTAGGCTTATAAATGAAGCATACGAAATAACACAAACCAGATAATCACAAAAAGACCACGGTCACCTTGCTCCAGCTGGTAGAAAATAAATTCCTTTAAGAACTTCCGTAAACCAGATAGCTTAAACAAGCCAAAGGAAAAGGCAATAATTTAAAGTTCTTAACGCAATTTTTATTACTTAGAAGCGTTTTCGCCTTGCACACTGGCGTGGCTTCATCAGAGAAAACAAACAGTTACAAAAATTTAAGTCAAGCTTAAATAAGGTAGGAAGGGAAGTGATGTCATAACCACATTTAAAAGTATGTATATAAATATGTACGAAAATGCATTCAATCACAAAAATCTAATAATAATGATGAAGTAAAATACCATATAGGTAATTATAAAAAAAGTTATTATTATATACTAATTTTAAAAACATGTTTAAACTGCCGTATTAGTATTCTTAAAAGGCTAGCAAGTAGTACAATAAAAAGTGGTACAATAAAAAGTGTCAAAACTTTTTTAACGTCAACAGTAACAGGCAATGATAACCACATTGGAAGACTTGGTACTAAGTCAGCATATATGACATTGGCTGCTGGAATTGTTAGGTATGGCTCTTTATGCTTTCTTGTAACACTTTTGCAGTGCTTTTTAATTAAGATAAACATTATTATGGGCCAGATGTATTAATGCCTAAGTGTACATGATCTGTATTCAAGAACATCCCTGCCACATTTGTGTGCCTTCTAGTCACTCAGAAAGATTACACTAAGTGTACATGTAGTCTTCACTTTGTGGTAACCTTTTTGAATCCCCCTTAATATTTAAGGCTGCAAGAAAATCAGTAGGAAAATTAAAATAGTGATGGAAGACAGAACGAGTTATGCTTCCCTTGTCAGTTTACTCAGAACAGTGTACACTTAGTGTAGGTTTATCTCAGAGTATATTTTTATGAACTGCTGGACCTTTCAGGCTTTTTTATCTATCATTTGCAATTTTAATCACTTTAGTCATGTGTTTTGTGTTTCTGTTGAGCTCTGGTTTTGTATGGTCTTGATTATACTTGTAACAGTTTTACCGAGTGATCATTTAGTTTATCTCTCAAGAAAGGCATACAGGGTCTGCATTCAAGAGTATATGTATACTTTTGAATGAAAAGAAATCTAAGAATGCAAAGAATCATTCTCTTCATCCATTCATTCATTTTTTTTATTTATTTTTATTTTTATTTTTTTTTACATTTGTTGACCGGGATAGTCCGACTGGATGCATGTCCATTTTCAGCGGAGGCCCGGGGAGAAAAGCTCCAAGGGTAAGCAGATACAGCATTACATAATACCAGCATTACATATTACAAACAGACTATTTAAAGAGATTACATAAGTAAGCAAATTAAACAAGTTCCACAGGTTACAGTTAATCCTGAGCGCAAATCAGGATTAAATTAAATTACACAGTAAACTGGTTAGCAGATTTTTACACATTCTAGAGAGAGTTAGCCAGGCTTGATACACTGACATAGCCAGTTAAGTGACAAATGTTGTTTGAGTCTAGTTTTAAATTGACCTAAGGTGGAAAGTAAGGTAATATCAGCTGGAAGAGAGTTCCAGTATCTACTTACAGAGTTTGCAAAGAGAGAATCACCGGCTGTGTTATTAATTTTGCTAGTCTGAATTAGTAGTTTGTTAGAGGATCAAAGTGGTCTAGGATTGTTATAGGGGGTGATAATATTTTTAAGTGCAGGAGTATTGTCCGGATTATAGAGGATTTTATAGGCCATAATCAGTTGGTTATACTGGATTAGGCTGGGTAGTTCAAGCCACCCAAGATGATTTAGATTGATGCAATGATGTGTCCTAAAAGGCAACTCAGTGGCAAACCTGGCAATGTGGTTGTAGCAAACTGAGAGTTTGTTAAGGACAGTCTTGTTTAAATTTGAGAGTAGAGGGGATGCATGCAGAAGGGTTGAAAGAAGGTGAGAGCAAGCTATGGCAATTTTAGCTGGAGAGATTATGAAGGCTTCTATTCTGTAAAGTGACCCTAGTTTTTTATTGATGGTTTTGATAGTTTGGTTAACATGTAGATCAAATTTTAGATTATTGTCTATGATGACATCTAATAGTTTTGTAGAGGGGCCAGTGGAGATTATTGTGCCATCATTTGATTTAATGGTAAAGGTGAAAGCGGTAGACCTACGTGTTGGTGAAAATAACAGCATTTTAGTTTTTTGGGGATTTAGGATCAGACGATGTTCAGAAAGCCAGTTTTCTATCGTATTAAAGGTGGTCTGGGTAGCTGACCATAACTCTACTAGAGATGTGGCCAAGCAAATCAGAGTAGAGTCATCAGCATATTGGATACAGCTGACTTTTGGGATGACAGTATAAAGGTCGTTAATGAAGATGGAGAACAGCAAATCTTTGATATTCACTTTATCCTTTACAGAGTTACATGGGAGCTAGAACCTTTCCTGTTAAGCAACAGGTGCAACATAAAGATTTAGTTAATTAAACATGGACAGTGTCAGTCCATTGCAGAATATGCTTACCCTCATGCATATAACTATATATATATATATATATATATATATATATATATATATGTGTGTGTGTATTTATTTATATATATATATATATGCACACACACACACACACACACACACACACACACACACACACACACACACACACACACACACACACACACACACAAGTACAGGGAAGAAATTCCATTCAGTTTACAGATCAAAATGAAAGCATAACAGGCAGTAGATTTTGTTGTAGAGCTTTTAGTGTAGCAAGTACAGGTCTACTTTGTTTTGTTAGATCTCATTTCACTGAATTTCATTTCAACCCGACCACATCGCTGAAAACTCATTTCACTGAATCTCATTTCACTGAACTGCAGTTAGTATATATGGCACTGTGTAGAGTACTGTAAGGCAAGTAAAAGGTATATGCCCTTTTCCCCACTGTAGTGCGATCCTGGAGTTAGTATATATAGTTGGGGGTGTGGGGGCATGGCCCCCCACATTGGGGGGTGTCAGGGGCATAGCCCCCCACCTTGTTTGTTTTATATTATATTTTACCAAAAACTTCAAAACAATACATTTTAAACAATAGGCATGCATAGTTCCAAAACCAATGACTAACTCTCTCCGGAAGACAATATGTACGCAAAATAAGTGGCGGGCTACACTCCCACACTCCCCAATATGGGGGGCTGTGCCCCCACTCTCCCCCTAACTATATATACTAACTCCAGGATTGTACTACAGTGGGGAAAGGGCATATACCTTTTACTTGCCTTACAGTACTCTACACAGTGCCATATATACTAACTGCATTTCAGTGAAATGAGATTCAATGAAATGAGTTTTCAGTTATTTGTGCTTTCAGCGATGTGGTCGGGGTGAAATGAATTTCAGTGAAATGAGATTCAACAAAACAAAGTAGACCCAAAAATACATATATGTGTAAAGAAAAGTTTAGCTTTAATGTTGAATAGTGTTGCTAGGAAGCAAAGAAGGTAACTTGTCCTTCTCAGAGCATCAACAGTGTCTTTTTGAAGATAAGAAAATTATGTTAATTATAGCTTTGTCAGTCCTTGCATAATAAGTAAATGAACACAGGAAACTTCAGTGCCTAGGTTCACAGGCTGTATTCTGAAATAATCTACCTGGATACAGATTTTCTTGCAAACTGAAGAGAAGATTCTCAAACTAGGAGTCTGTACCGAAATTATAATAAACAATACTTCTGCTAGCTCAACAAAGTCATTTTCTCAATGCGACAACTTAAACGCTTAATTGCATGGGACTAGAACAGTCCTTTGTACCACATGACATTATTGATTTTATTAATCATTTTCTCTGACCTGACCTGCCAGTGCCTTCACTACATTCATCCATTTGGCTTATTCATACTGTCGGGGACAAGGGCCAGGCATCCCTGGGCTGATAAGAATTCGATGACCCATTCATTCCTCCTGGTGATGCCTGAACATCCCATTCATTCCCCCAGGTACACTGTGGGCTGCCTATTACAGAAGGTGTGCTTCCCCATACTGCCAATCCTCAGACAGTGTGCGTTTTGTAGGTCATTGCTCCAAGAGTGTAATACCTAGTACCTTTTCTTCTTCTCGGTGATCTGATTAGCCCGTAGAAGGTTTTACAAAAATCTGAGCTATCCATGAACAAGTAGAGCGGATCCGGACTTAACATGTCACTTGGAGGAACTCCTACCAGCAGTGCAGCACCCCTCTACGTTGTAGTACTGTGCCAGGATTGAATTGGAACATGATTTTGGAAATGTACACTGTACAATTGCATTCAGAAGCTTAAAGATTAGTTACACCAGTGCCCTTAATAGTATTTTTTAAACTACACTTGATCGTAGTCAAAACTCTGAGAAATGATAACTGTGGTGGGGGACTGCAGAGTGGCTACAGTAAAAGAGGATTTATGTTTTTACATATGGATGGAGAGGCAATAACTGGTGAGTAAATCACAAAACAAGACTTTTTTTTATAAAGACTTTTGTAAAAAAAAAGTCTTGATTTTAACATCTGTACTGGAACTTTTAGGATCACACTGTAGTTAAACCTGACACGAGCCAAACAGTGCTTGAATCGTGGATTTGTGGTACATATATCTGCATTATGAATCGCATGTTATTGAGAGACTGCACTGCAGATGACCATGCAGTTTAGTTTCTAAACAAAGACTTTTTAAAACCCATTTGACCTTTGTTGTGATTTTTTCAGACCTTCAGTGTTCCCTTTTAAAATACTTGTTGTGTCTTTTGGCTTTTCCCGGTTAGGGGTCGCCACAGTGGAATTCCGGTCCGCTAATGATTGGCTGTAGACTTTTATGTGCCGAGTTGCCAGCCCTGATGCACAACCTTCAATGAAGGTACGCCCATTCACGCATGTCTCCACACAGAAGACTCTCTAGCTGAGAATCAAACAGGACAAGGTCTTACTGTGAGGCGACAACGCTACTGCAGCACCACCACCGCTTGTCCAATTCAAAAGTTATGCTCTCTGAATTATACTTGCAGGCCATTGATGTTTGTATTTACTCACTGGGTTTGTTAATCATGTGTTCTTATTATGTTAATTTCATTTTTTATAATTGTACTGTAACTGAGTTTTGTTCAAATGCATTGTGAAGCTTTTCTCCCCGGGCCTCTGCTGAAAAAAGGCTTCGGCTCAGTCGGACTAATCCTGGTCAACAAATGTCAAATAAATAAAGAATAAATAAATAATACATTTAGTGGGTATGCTTCGTTTAGGCTACTTGTACGAGTTGTATCCTAAGTGAGTGTGTTCAGAGATTTGCTACTTATTGTAAAAATGTATTGCTTTAAAATAAAATACATAATTTTTCCTGTTTACTCCAACTGCATGTCTTGGTGATCTGAAGTTTTACTTCCATGATCTGAGAACATATTGTGCGCATGTCAAGCATTTCTCTCTCCAGTAATGCTAGGCTGGGAATTTTGCTGTTTCACACATCAAAAGACAAATTTGTGTTTTTTGCAAAAATAGCAGACAGACAGCCTTAACCTATAAGTAAAGAGAAGAAAAAGTAAGTAATGATGCCTAACATCTATGTGTTGGAGGCCAGCTGACCTACTGCATTCGAGTTCGTTGTTTTGTAGCTCCAGGCATTCCTTGAGGTAGTATGGAAGAGCACAGCACTTTGGAGATTGAGTGACAACAGCTGCCATCTCAGCAGTTGCCTGAACACACCTGTCTGTGAAACACAAAGGGAACAGCTGTGTGTTTTCTGATGGGAACAAGCAGTTAGTTGAACTCCACCCTGAGATGTGAACCCTTGTGTCATGACTGCTGCCTTACAGAAAGGCAAGCCAAGCAGAGCAAAACCCTCCCAGGTAATTTCAGAGTGCTGGTTTGAACGTAAACAGTGGTGCAGTCTCTCCTTACATACCTAAGCTGATTCCTACAAGGATAGATTTAAAAGTGACAAGCCATAACTAGCAGATTAGGAGCACATGTGCACACATCCAACTCTTTCAAGAGAGAGGAATAGTTTGTATTGTGTCCTGATATACAGTTGTTAAAGCAGCCTGTGAAGAAGACCTTTCATGTGTACGCTATCCCCAGTTGAACTGTTACAGCAGGATAATTTCAGCACCCTAGTGTTCAAGGACCAGAGCACCATCATATCTGCCTTGAAATATATGCTCAGTGTCAGCATGGCCTGTTTGCCAGCAGTGACATTTATAGCATGTTAGAAGTGATGGTAGCTTAGAAAAATCTTGACTAAAATATTTATTAGACCATTGATTGTGCAGCCTAACTGTGAAGGTAATACTTTTTCAGGCCATGGACAGCAAGACATTTCATTGTATGTTTACTGGCACCCATTGGTAAACTGAATTAAATTAAAGGGATTTACCGACATTCTGAAACTTACCTCAGGACCACAGCATGCAGTGCATAAACTCCCAAACAGTACTTTCCACAAATGTTTTTTTTGTCTCATTAATGTGCTGACTTCATTGAGGAAAAACTGGGACCTTTAACCTTGGTGACGTAGGCATAGGAAAAGCATCTACTGCAGCGCATCTATATTATAAGAACAAACGCTTAAAATGTCGAACACATCTTTATCAACACGTTTTAAGTGAACGCTGTTATAAGCGAAAGCTGACAAAGTTGAAACTGACATACTCAAAATCTTTTAGTTGTCCAACACCAATCCCCCACTCCCACATTGAACATAAACTGCAAATACAGTAAATTTCACTTGTAACGAATACCCTAAATATACACTACAATCCTTCCTGTTTGTAAATTAAATGAGCTAACCATATCAATTGCCAACAGTAAATCTTCAAAACTACACTTGACCAAAATGGCACTTTCCCGAAACAGAAGCCAGTTAACACACATACACTAATGTGCCTCCCACACCCCCTGCTAATTATATATACTAACTCCGAGATCTCACTAAAATTAAAGTAAACATGTGTAATTCATAATATACACATCTTTACATCACTGCTACATTTGCATGTTCATAGGTTCATAGGTAGGTTCATAGGTAGGTACTAGGCTATTGGCCCTAGGGCCTATACAAGCCTAGCCAAAAAGGTACCCTGGCTTTCGCCACCCAAGAAAATTATTTTCCTGTGCCCCTGTCAAGCAGAACCACAGAAGTGATCCCCTGGGTGAATTTCCTATTACCCATCCAATCATCAAGATTTTTATTGAGTGCTAATGAGGAGCTCTGTTTGACATAGATAGGTAGTCTGTTCCAGAGTATGGGAAGTCTCTGGGACAGGAATCTATCCCTCCAGCATGTTCTGTTTATTGTGGTGACAAGGTTTAGGTCCTAGAGCATGTAGCTTGGAGGGATTGGGATTTCTTTAAGTGGAGCATGTCCAACAGCTCTGGGTTTGACATAGCTTTGTATGTTAGGCAGAGATCGCCTCTGAGAAGGCGATATGCGACAGAGTAAAACTGGAGTTTTTTGAGACAGTCTGCATAAGGCATCTGTTTGAGGCCTGTAATCCTCTTTGTGAGGTATTTTTGCAGCCTTTCCAGTTGTTGTAGATGTCTTGTGAGGTACATATCAAAAGGGGCGTTGTACTCTATAATGGGTCTAATGAGTGATGAGTAGAAGGGAACAATGACCTCTTTTTTTCTGGATGAGAAACTTTTTGTGATGAGGTGTGCCACATAGAAGGATTTCCTGACCACTGTGGCGATGTGATTATCAAAGGAGAGACTACTGCCCACCTGTGTCCCAAGGTCTCTTATCACACTTTTGGTGTTAAGTAGACTATTGCCTATGTGGTAGTTCATGGGTACAGAGTTTTTACCAAAGGGGATGACAATGCTCTTTTTGGCATTGAGCTTCAGACCATGTGTTTGACACCAGGCATCTGTCTCAGTGAGGCCCTTTTGTAGGATGTTCACATTGTTAGGAGTTTCGATTATGGCTCCTAGTTTGCAGTCATCTGCAAATTTAGTTAGCCAAAGACCTTCTGTATTAGCCTGTACTTCAGAGAAGTAGATACCAAACAGGAGAGGACCCAGGACTGAACCCTGTGGTGCTCCACTTGTCACTGGTCTGAAGTCGGATTTGGAGTCTGCTGCTTTCACAATGTGGGTTCTGTCAGTAAGCCAGTTGGCAACCCATCTTGTGACATAGGGATTTATACCTAGTTTAGTGAGTTTATCTATAATTCCAGAGTAGGGGATGGTGTTGAAGGCCTTGACGAGATCTAGATAGGCTGTGTGAACCACCTTACCCTCATCTATGGCTTTGTTGACTACTTCAAAGTAGTCTATCAGTTTTAGGAGACATGATCTGCCTTTTACAAACCCAAACTGTGTGGGGTCCAGAGTTTGGAGATCTCCAATGTCTTTGTTTATGAGTTCCATGATGATACGTTCCATGGCCTTGCAGACGAGGCTCGTCAGGCTAATGGGGTGGTAGTTCCCGTGGTCTGTTGTGGCCCCCCCTTTGTGGAGTGGGATAACTGTCGCTGTGCGCCATTCAATAGGCACAAAGCCTGAGGTGAGGCTGTGATTGAACATTGTACTTAGGTGGGGTGCCAGTTCATTCTGTAGTTCATGTAGAAGGCAGCCTGGGATGTTGTCAGGTCTCATGGATGCTGTGTTCTTGGCTTTGGAGAGTGAGGTTTTTACCTGTGCAGCCGTGATTACAGGAACTTTGCATTCTTCCGGTATAAAGATGGGCCCTTTAGGGGGTGAGAGGGGGGTAAAGTTAACACTGAACCTATCTGCCAAGATGTTGGCAATATCAGTTGGTTCTGTATATTTAGTGTCATTGTGCTGTAACTCAGAGCAGATCTGAGTGTTGCCATTGAGATTTTTGACATAGCTATAGAATGCTTTGTGGTTGTCTTTAGAATCAGTGGCAATTTTGTTTTCATAACTAGCTTTGGAGGATTTTATGAGGGATCTCAGCTTCTTACTGAGGCTGACCAGGGAGTTCCTCCAATCGTGGGATTTTACTCTTTTTTGCAACAGTTTCTTTCTTCTGTTGTAGAGTTTGTTTATGGAGGTAGACCACCAGATTGGCTTCCTTTTTTTGGAGGATAGCATCTTGGTTCTGTTAGGGATAGCATGATCCATGCACTCGTGTAAGTGCTTATAAAGTGCATTTGTGTAGGATTCAGCAGTCGTACCTCTATTGTCCATCTGCATGGGTGTCGTGAAGTTTGCCACTTCTGTCTTAAGAAGCGTGAAGTTGGCTTCGGAGAAATTTTTTACGGTTGTTTTCCTAATGGGGGGTGGGAGCGGGATGTGGATGTCTAGGGTGATTAGCTTGTGGTCGGATCTGACCAATGAGGAGCTGACCTCTGGTGTGGAACACCGGTCACCCATGTTGGTGATGAGCAGGTCTAGGATATTGCTGCCCTTGGTGAGGGTGTGGATGTGTTGGCCAACTATGATATTTCTAACTTAATGTTTTAGATCTTTAGAGTTTTTGCTTATAAGAGCATCCACTTAAAACGTGTCAAAAAACTGGTGCTAGACATTTTAAGCGTTTGTTCTTCTAATATAGACCCACTTCATCCATAGACTTTAATGGGAGTGTCCCTACAAATGCATAAGGTGCTCCGTTAAAGTCTGTGGACATAGCATACATTATCCTATGATAACGTCACAACAGAAGAAGCTACATTTTTGGGGATCTTGATTTACTAAAAAGGTTACAAAGCTTATTATTAAAAAAAAAAAGGCCCCAAAAATAAGGGAGGGCAAGCAGGAGAATACATTGCAGCACTTGACACATCGTATGCTGTGAAGTGTATGGCAGCATCAGCAAAGTACTTTAAAGTACTTTAAAGCTATCCGTGTTAAGCAGCGTTACTGTAATACTTAAGTTTTGTGTGACTCGTATAACACCATCAAGAACTTGACTTCAAAAACGGTATTCTCATATATATATATATATATATATATATATATATATATATATATATATATATATGTATACATATATATATGTATATATATATATATATATATATATATATATATATATATATGTATATATATATATATATATATATATATATATATATATATATATATATATATATATATATATATATATATATGTATATATATATATATATATATATATATATATATATATATGTATGTATATATATATATATATGTATATATATATATATATATGTATGTATATATATATATATATATATATATATATATGTATATATATATATATGTATATATATGTATATATATATATATGTATGTATATATATATATATATATATATATATATATATATATATATATATATATATATATATATATATGTATATATATATGTATATATATATATATGTATATATATATGTATATATATATACACACAACTGTAAATATGATGCAGTGCCTAAATGTAATGTTCTTTGTATGTAATTTCAGCTTTGTTGTACTTGTATTTTATTATATTTTATTATATTCATATAGCCCTCCCTGTATTGTCTTGCTGTATGTAAAAACATCCATTGGATCAGTGTTCTACATAAGTTAGAAAATAACAAGCTGCACTAGGAAACAGAACCTCCATTGCTGCAACTAAAACAGTGATACAAATTTTTGGAATTAAAATTATATCAAGTTCACCCCAACTGCTGTACAGTTGAACTGCTGTGAGGCAGTCCTTTGCCCTCTCTTCTATCATCCATTGCTCTCCTGAGATTTTTGTCTGTTGCTATAGAAACAAAGGGAAATATTCTTTTGTTTTTTTTTTTTAATCTACAGACCCTCATTGCTGTGAGTAACCTAAGTAACCCAGATGAGATCTTTGTTATCTCTGTATTTATGGAGAAATTTCTTGTTTTTGCAGATAATAGTCACACACACGCACGCGCACACATGCACACACAAACATGCATGTGCATATATAGGCATTACTGCAGCAATATAAAATTAGTGCATTTCATGCATTGGTGCCCACTTGTATCGCAGGACAAAGCAAAGCATTACAGACATCTTGCAGTCACATTAGACATGACTTTCCCTCAGTGAAGACATCCTTTTCTTGTAAGCAAACTATATCTGCCCTAACCTTTATAAGATAGTCATACCTCTGTTCTGCAAAATATCCCAGCAATAAAGCATTCATATCTAAGCTAGCAATTTAAAGATTATCCTTTTCCTTTTCAGTTTCACCATTTATGCTTCTGTGTTTTTATGGTTTACTTCTTCAGTAACAACATGTTTGCCGTCTGTTAGTAGTTTTTTTTTTTTATACTGGAAGTTAACTCAAGGCAGGCTTGCTTTCACACCAGCATTTCTTTACCATAGAATTGTCAGAGATATGAAAAAAGGCCTATACATTTTAGTAAAAAATACTACACCACTGTAATGTTTAAAGAAATAACTGAATGTTTTGTTTCTGGTTTACAGTCGCAAAACAGTAGTGGGGTCAAGAAAACTGCTTAAAAGCTAGCAAAATGGTCTTTTATCCCATTTAATTGGCCTATTTTCTTGCCCAACCAGCTGTAAAAACTGGCACAGAAATGCTACAAAGTGAATTAAACACAAGATGACAGTTTAGCTGTGCTATTCTGGGTATGCTGTGAAAAAAAAACTGGGTGCCATAGTCTTGTAAGAAAACAGATCAAATAATAACTGCAAGGCCTCTTTGTGTTGCATTAATATAAACTCCAGCTGTCTTTTCCCCATAGATTTTCAGAACAATTCTGCATTTTCTGGCGTCCTCTGATGTCTTCCAATAAAATTCACTGCCTAACTGGCTACTCATCAAGCAAAGAGAGACAGTGAGATCATGAAACTCAACGTGAGCCTGCAGGCTGTTGGGAACTGGCATTGTTCCAAATGGAGTTCATTAACAGTCTGAGGACAACAGGAGTATTCCCAAAATATTTTCATGGTCCAAAAATCTTATCTTAAAATGGTTGCCCAGGAAGCATCCCACATGTTAGACCTGTATGCACTGACATGTTAGACATTTGTGCACTGACAAGTCTGGGTACACTGGCAAAAGCCATTAAAAAACAAACAAACAAAAAACATAATATTTTCTTAGTGGATCTGCAATCAAGACTAGAAAATAATGAATGCCATACAATATGATCAAGATTAACCTTTTCTTGATTTTCTTGAAATTTTAATTTATAACATTGTTAAATGTTGCATATACAGATGTGCAGAATGAGATAAGACTCCCACAGGTTGTATGGATAAGGTAAGGCAGTATTTACTGACCCCTTCAAACATATTTTTTTTTTGCTGCACAGTAATGGCGGTTTACTTTAAATTGTTAAATTCTTGGTGAGCATAAATAAAATGTCTTTTTAACTGAATGCTACATTTTCAACAGTTCTAACTGTTGATGTGACTGTCCTTTTAACACACCACAGCAGCGTTAAGTGGGACTGGCCATAAACGATACACAGCATCCATTTTGCAGTTCCAGGCATTACTGCTCATTTCTTAGGATTTTAAGCACTTGCAGTGATTTGCTTACTTGCATTAACCAAAGCTCTACTCCAGGTCCTGCAGGACAGAGCAAGTTTGATCAGGGTGAGAGTGTCATATTGTGTACATGATACAAAGGCTGGACACTTTATGAGGTGTACTCTGCATGCTAAATAAACAATGCAACATAACACTGATCTTTTCCTCTTTGTTGGGGGATTTGAAAGCTTGGCTGAAAATATGCACTGCTTTCCCTTTCGCGCTCAGACCATTCAGTAAAAAAGATTTGCCATTCTCCTTTCTTCATGTTAGTCAATATCTGTAGGCAACAGTACCAGGGCCTAAAAGCTCAGAATGACTAGGAAGAAAACGTTACACTTATTAATCACTTAACTAACTTGCACTCCGTGAACATAAACAGATGAACCTGGAAACAGTCTTTAGACTGACAAAAGAGTTGGATAATGTGAGAAATCCCTGAATAGGTAACTATCACAATGAGATGGCAGTGTATGACATCCATGGTGCAGTTTATTAGCAAAAATCCCTTATATTGTCCTGAAGTATTATGAGGCTTAGGCTTTATGACCGATCCCCAGAACCATGAGTATAGCTCGGTATAACCCTTCATCGTGATGTCATGGGATTCATGTAGTATAGTATCAAAACCAAAAACCTGGAAACTTAATGTAAACAAAACTAAACAAACATAAAACGTTAAGTCAGTAAAGGAAAGAAGTATCCAAATAAAAATGGACTCTTCATAGCGCTTTCATTTTTTTAATGCAACTCACAAGAACTTCATCAGAAACAGAACCACCGTTCTCACAATACTTAAATACACAAACCAAACCATCACATGATCATCATCTTCTTTCGGTTGTTCCCTTTAGGGGTCGCCACAGTGGATCATCTGTTTCCATTTCTTCCTGTCCTTTGCATCTTGCTCTGCCACACCAACCAGCTGCATGTCCTCTCTCACCACATCCATAAACCTTATCTTAGGCCTTCCTATTTTCCTGTTACCTGGTAGCTTCATTCTTAACATTTTTTTTCCCAATATACTCAGCATCCCTCCTCAACACATGTCCAAACCAACGTAATCTTGCCTCTCTAGTTTTGTCTCCAAACCATCCAACCCGGGCTGACCTTCTAATATACATATTCCTAATCCTGTCTACCCTCGTCACACCCAGTGCAAATCTTAACATCTTTAACTCTGCCATGTCCAGCTCAAACTCCTGCCTTTTTGTCAATGCCACTGTCTCCAACCCATATAACATAGCTGGTCTCACTACCCTCTTGTAGACCTTCCCTTTCACATTTACTGGTACTCGTCTGTCACAAATCACTCATGTCACTCTTCTCCACCCACTCCATCCTGCCTGTACTCTCTTCTTCACCTCTCTTCCACAGTCACCATTACTCTGAACTATTGATCCCAAGTATTTAAACTCATCCATCTTCGCCACCTCTACTCCTTGCATCCTCACCATTCCTCTATCCTCCCTCTCATTCACACACCTATATTCTGTCTTAGTCCTGCTGACCTTCATTCCTCTTCTCTCTAGAGCATATCTCCATCTCTCTAGGGTCTGCTCTACCTGTTCCCTTCTCTCACTACAGATCACAATGTCATCTGCAAACATCATAGTCCATGGGACTGCTATCTGATCTCGTCTGTCAACCTGTCCATCACCATTGCAAATAACCATCACATGATAAATTACCTTAATATCATTAAGGAAAATAAGCTTAAATCTATGTTTTAAACATATCCAATAAAATAACTATTTAAATAAATAAAAAATTATAATTTAATCATATAGTATCAAACTATACTTGAGAAGTGTCACAAACCAATGAAGTCAGTGTTTTACTTTGTAAATAGCAGTTATTGTAGGCACATTGGCTTGGCATGCCATGAGACTCACTAGTTCTCTAATTTTTTTCCTTTATTAAGATGAAAATGTTAACTAGAAGGCTGTGTATCTGCTGAGAGAGTTGCTAGTTAAGTGGTGTCCTCCTTTAATGTGCCTTGCTTTATTGTTCTGATCTTTTGTTTATCTATCTTTCAGGCTAAGTGATTTTGTTGTGCTTTGGTTTCTTTGGAATGCATTAATTTACATTTCTTTTTAGTTACTCTTAACAGGATGTTTCTCACCCTATATATTGTGCACATTCGCAGCAGATTCATGCACTGTATTTAAAAAGATGGGTTCAGAATACATACACAGCTTGCAACAGAAGTGGTACCTAGTTACTTATGCATTTGCTAGGTTATACACAGACCATTTTTATGTGGTGAGGCATCAACCAAAAACAAAGCAGCTGTATTACATGAAGCATACCAGGCAATGAAGTAAAAAACAATGGGACAGAATAGGTGGTAAAACCAAAAACAGTGCACTGTTGGCATAAACAGGTATAAGAAATATAGCTTGGAAGAAAGTAGAAAAATCTTAAAAATGTAGTAGCTATTAAGTATGTTTGGAAAACGTATGACAAACAGTAACTTCATAAAGAGGAGTTAAAAAGATATACATTGTAAGAAATCTGGAGAAGTGAAAAGATAAGAGTTTTCAAAACAAGAAATGAGGGTTTAGATTATCACTATAGAGAGGAAAGGATTTAGTTGAAGTTTAGCAGCAGTATTTGAAAGGAGTCGTAAGAGTATAGTGGACAGCGGTACAGAGATTAGAGAAGAGGCCTTCGTGTACTTTGTAAAGAAGCTGCTGGCATTAAAGTAGTGAAGTGATAGAGAAGGAAAAATTGTACAGCTCTGTTACTTTGCATTTAGGACAAGATATGGTTTGACTGAAATAAGATTTGCATGATTTGAAGGAAAAATGCTTATCAGTAGTACTCCACCGGTATAGTGTTCCATTAGGTTAATAAGGTAAATAACCCGTCTCCAATTTAAATTTGTTTGTAAGAGAAGTTTTTTGTAGATCTAGGATGTCTGTAGTATATACAAACACACGGATTTACAATTTATATTTGGGAAAAAAAAAACAACACAATTTTGAACATAAATTAATAGATCTAAAAGGATCAAAAGTCAGAATATAGGGAAAAGAAAACTTTTTTGCAGGGGGTCAAATGCCCCCGCACCCTCCTCATCCCCTGCAACTTATATATACCAACTCCAAATTGTACAACAGTGAAGAGTGGAGAAAGGGCAACCCCCCAATCCCTGATGTACCATGAGCTCTGACAAAATAATACCGGCATTCTGCAACCGTATGACTATCGATCACTTGTACAGGCATTACATATGTTTGAAATTCCGAATTATTTCAATTTTTACCATGTTTCCATGTGGTTATTAACTTGTGCAGTTATAAGATACCCCATGAAAAAATGCACTGCACTGTTTTAATTGATGGTGTGGCTTACATGAATCTAGTAGTAACTAGCAGAGGGCTTTCTGTGTGTGTATGTTTGTAATCTGTACTTTTTAAGGATTCCTTGTCAAATGACTGAAAAGGTTGTTACGTTGACTATATTGTTATTAGGAGTGAGGAATACTAAAGAAAACCTGTTTTGTGTTTCCAAACTGTCATATCGGTGGAAGAATAGTTGTACACATGGTGGCATGTTAGTGGTCATTCCCCGTGGTCTGGTGTAGCGTAGCAGGAATATGAAATGTCAAAAATCAGCCAACAGTGCCAAATAAGATTATAATAAAGCCATCCTTAGAAGAACAGTACTTAATTAATTAGAGATTCATTTGCATATGGAGCCACATTAACTTTCTTCTGCCATGAATGGAACTATGACAAGGTGCGAGCTGACGGCTTCTCAAAGATTTTCAGGGATGGATCTTTAGAAGCTGAGAGCTTTGCTTTTAACAAGCCTCTCAGACTCTATTAAATTAAAGCCGTTCAACACTGATTAAGTCTCTCAGAGCTGCACTGACAAACACAAAGAAATCTATTTTCAGCAGGACAGATCCTATTTTTAGAATGCATCAGTTCCTACCCTTTCAATGCATGTTTTGTTGTGTGGGGTTATTCTGGCTTGTTTTCCACTGTGGCCTGTGACTTCAGAAATGAGAAAGCCTGAAATATATGAGTTAAAAATACTTTCCTTGAACCTGACATGAAACTAATTGCCAGAGAGCAGGCAATGTCTGCTTTGTGTGTTCTGAAAACCCTTTCTCAAGTATGTCTGTGCATATTATATAGTAGATGAGGCAGTGACCATTTATTTCTAATACATTTATTTTATGATTCATGTGCACATGATTGTAAAGTTGGTGACATTTTTGTATGTGTTTATTTGCCTTCAAATAAGGACAGTTATTGATTTAATTTGTTCACTTGCATGATGATCCTGTGTCCACCAAAATCCAACTGCTCTAGTGTAACACAGTGCTGCTCCAAGCAGCCAGATGAATACTGAAATTCTAAGGACTGTGGCTCTGCTCGACAGAGCTACAGGAAAATAACTTTCTTGGGTGGCGAAAGCCAGGCTACCTTGTTGGCTAGGCTTACTTAGCCCTTTGGGCCAATAGCCTAGTGCCTACCTATGAATCTATGAACCTATAACTGGGATCCACAGAACAGCACTGGAGTAATGTATACTGAAGTTGCAGTACCTCAGAGTACACCCCTTACTCTGAGATACAGTGGTGTCAGAATTAGCATATATAATCAGCAAGTGTATAAGGACACAGTCATTATATCAGGGAGCAGTGCAAGAGAGTGGAGCTCCTCTGTAAAAGCAATGAATATGCTTAACAGCATATTTCAGAATTTCCTGTCGTTCATTTGAATGGCAGTTCATTTTTCAGTGTGTCGTGACTCATAGACCTGCATTCCACAGTTTGGATCGGGATCCATAGTCTTCTCCACAGCCCTGCATCCCACAGTTTGGATAGGGAGCCATGGTCTGCTCCACAGCCCTGCATCCCACAGTTTGGATAGGGAGCCATAGTCTGCTCCACAGCCCTGCATCCCACAGTTTGGATAGGGAACCATAGTCTGCCCCACAACCCTGCATCCCACAATTTGGATAGGTTCATAGGTTCATACAAGGCTATCTGCCCTAGGGCATTTATAAGCCTAGCCAGAATGTGTTTGGCTTTTGCCACCCATTTTAAATTTATTTTGCTATGCCCTTTTTCGAGGTTAGTATACTGTGCCTCTATCTAACAGTGACACAGAAGTGATACCCGGGGTAAACCTACGATCTCCCATCCACTCATCAAGATTCCTCTTGAAGAGAGTCAATGAGGGACTCTGCCTAAGCTGGACTGGGATTTTATTCCAGAGTGAAGGGAGCCTCTGGGTTATGAATCTGTCCCTCCAGCATGTCCTATTTATTTCAGTGCTGAGGTCCAAGTCTCTGGTCTCGATGGGATTTGGATTTTCTGAGGTGCAGCATGTCCATTAATTCCGGGTTGGACATGGCTTTATACGTCAGGCACAGATCGCCTCTGAACAGGCGGCATGCCACTGAGTAGAGCTGGAGTTTCTTTAACCGGGCAGCATATGGCATCTGTTTGAGTCCTTTGAGCCTCTTGGTGAGGTACTTTTGGGGTCTTTCCAGTTGCTGCAGGTGTCTGGTAAGGTACATCCCAAAAGGGGCATTGTACTCAATTATGGGCCTGATGAAGGATGAGTAAAGAGGCACGATGACCTCCCCTGATCTAGATGTGAATCCCATCATGATTAGGTGGGCTATATAAAATGTTTTTCTAACCACTTTGGCCACGTGGTTGTCAAATGAGAGATTGCTATCAACTTGGGTCCCCAGGTCCCTAATTACTTCTTCTGTACTTAATGGATTTCCACCTATGTGGTAATTTGTGGGCACTTTGTTTTTGCCAAAGGGGATGACTATACACTTTTGGCATTTAGCTTGAGGCCATGGCTCTGGCACCAGTTGTCTGTTTCTATGAGGCCCTTTTGGAGGATGCTTGTGTCGGCTGGAGAGTCGATTAAGTTTGCAGTCATCTGCAAACTTGGTCAGCCACAGTCCTTCTGTGTTGGCCTGTACCTCCGAGAAGTATATACCGAACAAGAGAGGTCCCAGGACTGAGCCTTGTGGGACACCACTTGTAACTGGTTTGGAGTCTGACATGGCTCCAGCAATTCTAACCATGTGGGTTCTGTCCTTGAGCCAGTTTGTAATCCATCTAGTGACATAGGGGTTTATATTTAAGCTGGTGAGCTTATCTATAATGCCCGAGTGGGGTATTGTATCGAAGGCTTTGCAGGTCCAGGTAGGCTGTGTGGACCACCTTCCCTCGCAATGGCCTTGGTGAGTGTTTCAAAGAAATCAACCAGGTTTAAGAGGCAGGATCTGCCCTTAACAAAGCCGAACTGGGTAGGATCCAGTGTTTGTAGGTCCCCAATATCTTTATTTATGAGGTCCATGATGATCCTTTCCATAGCTTTGCAGACCAAGCTAGTCAGGCTTATGGGATAGTTTCCAGGATCCGTTGAGGCACCACCTTTATGGAGAGGGACCACTGTTGCTGTACGCCACTCTTTGGGCACATATCCTGTAGTAAGGCTGAGATTGAACAGTAGTTTTATGTTTGGGTTTAGCTCTTCTTTGAGTTCATGTAGGACGCAGCCCGGGACACCATCTGGTCCCATTGATGCTGTGTTTTTTGCTTTGGAGAGGGCGGCTCTTACCTGAGCATCTGCGATGTCAGGGGGGCAGCACTCTGCTGGGATAGATATTTGCCCTTTTGGTGGAGATGGGGGGGGGAGAAGTTTGTGCTGAACCTGTCAGCTAGGATGTTGGCAATGTCTGTGGGTTCGGTGTATTTTTTGTCATTTTGGACTAATTCTGAGCATATCTGGGAATTACCACCCAGGTTCCTAACATAACTAAAGAAAGCCTTGGTATTATCCTTAGTGTCCTGTGCAATTTTTCTCTCGAAGCTGGCCTTAGACAATTTTATGTGTGCCCGTAGTTTTTTGCTAATACTGATCAGTGATGCCTTCCCTTTTTGGGATTTTGCTTTATCATTTAGTAGCTTCCTCCTTCTATTGTATAGTTTGTTTATGGCTGGGGTCCACCAGACAGGACGTTTGGAGGATTGGGTCTTGGTTTTATTTGGGATCGATGATCCATGCATTCCTGAAGGTGTTCATAGAATGCGTTTATAAAGGATTCTGGGTCTGGGATTTTCCACAGGCCCGGGCTTTGAAGGATTCCACCTCAGTTTTGAGGAGTGTAAAATTTGCTTTAGAGAAGTTTTTCACTGTGGTTTTCTGGGCAGGTGGGGTCGGGATGTGAATATCCAGTGAGATTAGTTTATGGTCTGATCTTACCAGTGAGGGATACACTTCTGGTCTGGAGCATAGAGTCCCCATGTTGGTGATGATCAGGTCCAGTATGTTTTCCCCTCTTGTGGGAGTGGTAACAAGTTGTTCCATAGCATTTGAGTTTATAAATTCTAGGAACCTTTGGGCTAGGGTGTTGGAACTAGAGTAATGCTCTCAGTCTATGTCTGGGTAGTTGAAGTCGCCCAATATAATGGTGTTTGGAGAGACTTTCATATTTTCCAGTGTTCTCAGGAAGGCCGAGTGGGGTTCCTGGGTTTGGGAGGGTGGTCTGTAGCAGGCTATAAACTGGAAGGCAGTTTTACCCACTGTTAGTTGCACATGGATAGTCTCTGATGCTTCGTGCTTTGCCACCAACCTGGAGGTGTGGGTATCTTTGATGAATATCAATACTCCCCCTCCTTTTGTGGTTCGGTCCAAGGGAGCTATGGTCTGGTCTACAGCCTTGCAGCCTACAGTGTGGATAGGGAGCCATAGTCTGCTCCACAGCCCTGCATCCCACAGTTTGGATAGGGAGCCATAGTCTGCTCACATTGTGTTTACCTTGCCATATACTTCTTGATCATCATGAACCTCGAAGTTCCTCTTGACATGCATTGTGTCTTTTCATGAGGAAATTTATTATGTCTGTTGGCCTGAAAGGAAGATTCTGATGAAAAGGAGAATGTGGTTTGTTAATGCTGTCTAGTTGTTGCAGCTTACCTTGTGCAGCCTATGAGTGCCTTGGCTAAAAACTGCTTTAGTTTTTGAAACTAATTTTGTGATCGTGGTAGTGTCAGCTGAAGTGGCTACATTAAAAAAACTAAATATTTTGAAAAGTGCTGGCACTGCCCTAAACACCTCACAGTATGCATCCCCTTCCTTAAGAGCTATCATTGCTCTAAACACTTTGCAGTGCTCAGCCCCTTTAATTAAGTATAGTCGTTACTCTAAACACTTTGCAGTGTTCAGCCCCTTTCCTTAAGTACAGTCATTACTCTAAACACTTTGCAGTGTTCAGCCCCTTTCCTTAAGTACAGTCATTACTCTAAACACTTTTCTTCAGTGCTGGCATTGCCCTAAACACTTTGTGATATGCAGCTAGTAACCGTTTGAAATGGTGGGGCTGTTAGAGTGAGTCCTGAAATATTGAGACTAAGATCGGACTTAAATACGCCAGGTCTGAAATGGCATTTCTTGGAATATTCCTGTTTCTCCAAGTTGGTATATATAAGTTTGGTGTGTAGAGTCCTTGCCCCCCACATTGGGGATTCATTGGGAGCTTGCCCCCTCCCGCTGCTGAAAGAAGTTTTAAGAAGAGCAATTTTTGAGATTCCCTCTTCTCCATGTTTAGGTCTTTTTTCGGCATTTCAGCACTCAGCATTTCAAGTGCTGACATTTCAACAGGGAGTCCATACTGTTCCTTTCTTTAAAAACAAGTCCTCATTTAAGTGAAGCTTAGTTGAATATGCAAGGGAGGCTGGCCACCCCTTATTCTACATCTGTGTTCAGTGTTATTACTTTCATTTTCCAGTACCTTCAAATCTCTAGCACATCAGTTTAACCATTTTTGTCTTTCTTTATTGTGAGCAGTGCTGCCTGCTTTCGTTAACCTTCACTAATCAGAAAGGAGGAGGAGGAGGAGGAGGAGGAGGAGTGCCCCCCCCAGTCTCCACCAGGGAGAACTGAGTGTGTGCACCTCCTTCTGGGATGGGCATGTCCATCTTCCTGTTTGTGCTTCATGTGCCAGAAACCTTATTCAAACTGTGGTCACCTGGGCTATAGTCAGTGCTTTATCACTGTATACCAGAGATACAGGCTAGCTTCCAAGTTGTCATCTTGGTACATACAAAGAAAACTTGGGATACCCCACTCTACCTTCCATACTTACCTTTTCTGCATACATAATTCCCATATTTACCCCTTTCTACTCTGTTTTCACACATTAACAAATATATTTTCTTAACTCAGTATTTATGTGTATCCCTTATCCTTCTTTATTAATACAAATTAAATCTATGTAACCCTGACTTCACTGTGCTGATAACTCAAAGTACACTATATTTTCATCTCCCTGCTTATCTAAAAATACCCTGTCAGCTACTTATTATGTCTTGTAGTATAATACAGATCATATGGTTTAAAACTCTTTTTCGTGTATGGGTACACAGGTATCGGGTATTAGAGTATCTGCTGCTTGAAGGCAGCATGTCCCCATGTTTTTGACCACTGTCTCAGATTATATCAGATCGAATCCATGCTACTACATTTTCAGCACCAGAAAATGGTCAAAACCTGTGTTACCTTTTGTCTTCCTGCCACTCCCAAGTTGTGGTATAAGCAAGCAAGAGTGCTGTCAGGGTGTGTGCTAATGTGTAATTAACACCTGCCCAGTGGTGTTATGAGGCCTGATGTCACAGGTGGTGGGCCTCTACACCCCTAGAAGAGCATTAATTACACCTCAACACACAGCCTGGAGGGCATTATTGTGCTTAGAGAATGTTCTGTAAAATTGTTGTTTTACTTACTTATTTTTTTAAGTAATATACTATATTTTTTGTATATTTTTATGTAAAATAGTTCCTCCGCCTAATGATTCAAACTTACTATAGTATATGTTAATGGTGTTGGAGGAAGCATTTTACATGAAAAATATATAAAAAAATAATATAGTACTTTAAAAAAAGAGCACATTGTCTCTCTCTCTCGTACATAGTCTCTTCTGCTTACACACACACACATAGTCTCCACTGGTTTCATACTAGCATTCACTCACAAGAATAACTCTCAACCTTTCAGTACGGAAACTCTGGACAAAGCCAAAAATAATGGGGGGTGGGGGGGACAAATTTTAAATATTGTTCTTATAAGCTTATAAAGTTGCTAGAATAAAATGTCTTGTATTACAATGCATTTTCTGAAAGCTTAAAGGTTTGTCATTATTTAGTGAATTCACTCCTCACTGATTTGCCAGAAAACTTCAGAAAACCAGAAATTTTATGAGGAACAGACAAAAAATATGAGGCAAAAATCTGGACATTCTGCGAAAATTTGGACAGTTGAGAGCTATGCCACAAGACCTGTCTCTCTCACACAGGCAGAGTCTCCTCTATTTTCATACACGCATTCACGCACACAAGATGGCTCTCATACACAGCCTTCTGCTTTCATACATACATTCACTCACACACATCGTACACATACATACATTTCTGTTTATTTTGTTTTACACTCACTGAACAGAAAAAGCGCTGCTTGGTGAGTGTAAAGTAATGGTGGCCTTTAGGTTTTTTGCAGTCCAAGCTCTATGGCAGCTTGATATGCTGCCGTGAAGCAGTGGACTCGTTTTTCAGAAAGTGTTACTTGTGCATTAATACCTTAATAGCCTGCTGGAGAGCATTCGTTCTCCAATCAGGGTGCTGATGTACATTGTGCCCATTCTCTAACACAAAAGTAATGTTACGCTCTTGTCTTACTGCCACTCCCAGTCAGTCATGGTATAGCACAAAAGCAGCATTACCTTCTTGTCTTACTGCCATTCCCAGTCATGGTATAACACAAATGTAGTGTTACCTTCTTGCCATACTGTAACTCCCAGTCGTGGTATAACACAAAAGTAGTGTTACCTTCTTGTATTACTGCCCCTCCCAGTCATGCAGCATTCATAAACTGTGTTAACACATTGCTCGTATTCAATGTTTATCTTTTGTAGTCCTTTCTACTCAGTAAATAAAGAGGCCATCATGAGTAAGGTGCACATGAGCGCACACACACACACACACACACACACACACACACACACACAGTCCCTCTGCCTAGTCCTTTCCTTTCCTACATCTTCCTACTCAGACGTGCCTTTTTTTAATCCCCGTCATCCTAAGTAGGATGCATCATTTCTATGTCTTTCCAAAGCCTCTCTACTCTCACTTTAACTCTTTAATCTTGTGCACTTCTGCAGAAGTGTGTGTTTTGTCTCACAACTACTTGCAAACACACAGCTAGCTACACTAATGGGCAAAGCTAATACAGAGGTTGTGAGTTGCAAATAGTTAGCCTGTACAATGTAGTGCATTTAAATATGTTATCACACCTAGGATTTTATTATTTCATTATGCCTGTTATTATGATTGAGTTATCTTTACACATTATCCCTTGTTTCTGTTTTATAGTTTTGTAAGGTATAATGATGAATATTTATTGTTTGTATACTCACTATTCTATCTGGGTGTCTTTTTTCCCCAAATTTCTGCTCCAAACAGGCTCAGCTCAGCCGGACATGTCCACTTAGCTCCCACACTCCATTAAATTTAATCACAACTCCGGTTTAGAACTCAGGCTTGGGGTGGGAGACAGTTACATTAGTAGGCAGGCGGTCCATCGAGTAAACACGCTAGGCTGAAAAGTAGTATATGAGGCAATGAATCATTAAGTGTAATATACTGGCGATTGTTTGGGTTCCTATTAAATGATCGAAGACGCATTCTTACAAATGCGTGTTGATCAAACTTGAAAGCACGAAAAGGCTAAATAGCGAAACGGTATATAAGCGAATTCTTTCCCTGGGAAAGAAATTGCTTGGCCGCTTCCGTTACTTTGCCATTTTTGTCACTGTAGTGCGATCTCGAAGTTGGTATATTTAAATAAGTGGGGTGTGCGGGCACAGCAATTTTTTTTCCCCTGGAAAAAAATCACTGTTCTAACCGTTCGAGATTGTAAGCTTTCGCTTACATGGGTTCGAGAAATCATCGTTCGCTTTTTTAAGCGTTCGATGATTTAACATAAACCCGATTGTTTTCCCTCAACAGGATAACACTTGTCACACACTTGTCATGGTGAACTCCTTTTTTAAACATATTCTTTCTGCACATGTTTACTGGAAATCCAGTATATCACTCCATTAGCAAGTTTAAGTGGGAGTGGAATTGTGGCTAATCTCATATTGCAGGTGATGCTCTTGAGGCACAAATGTACAGAAATGTGAGCAGACGGCTGATGTTGTCAAAACAAAACCCATCTGTTTAAGGATAGTACTTATGCTGTTTTGTTTTGCAAAACCTGCTTTGGAGCAGAAGTGCTTGCAGTTAAGGTGACAAGTTCATATGATATGCCAGAACTGGTTCCTTGGTACGAGAATGCCATATTCAAAGCATGTATTGATTTAAGAAGTGTTTTGCATTCTACACCTGAACTATTGTTGTAAGTTTGTGTCTCTTTCAACATTGTGTTATAAAGACTTACCTGTTTAGAATTAAAGGAACTTAAAAGAATGAATAAATACATTAAATAAATAAAAATACTTCAGTCCATGAATGTGCATTGTTGAGTTTAGTATTTCTGGCTTATAATAACTAAAACTGGTACTTGACAGGAGTAGAAAAAAAAGTTAATGAGGTAATTCATGAGCATGAGAGAGACAATGATGGACCTGTAGTCTAGGACTGGTTGCATTCACCCTTGCCCTTTTACTTGAACTGCTGTGAACTTTTTGTAGTGCATTGCATCCTGAAATATAGGAAAGCACACCCAACCATCAGACCCAAAACAGACATCATCAACATCCTACAGCAGATTCCCAGGTCACATTTCCAAGAGATCTTCATTGTATGGAGCACCATGATTGTGCTCCAGATTCAGGGGGTAAGGCAGCTTTGTTAAGCACATTTCTGACCTAAGAAAGGTGCTTGTCTGTTAAGCTCCATTCCTTTACTAGAACATAACAGCTGCTGCCACAGAGCAGCCCCCTAAAGATTATGGCTTTGAAGGTGTATGGCACTTTGCCCACCTACACTTCTTTTTCTGTTACTAGTAGTACACTGAGCAGACAAAGCTGTATGCATGACAAAGAAATATGATCTCTGAGACCATTGACGTATCATGTGCTCTCAACACAGATATCAAAATTCACATCTCAAGCTTCTCCTCACTCCACTCATGAGGTAAATCTCTTGACGTCTGTTTATCAAGCACATAGTACATTGGTTATGGTTGGAGACTCCGTCTTAATCCTCTGTGTTGTGTGCTGTAGCTCTCCGGGGTTATCCTGAATTACAGTCAGATTGTAGAGCAGAGTGCCAGTCTTATTAACTCATGCCTGTGACTTGGCAAAAGTACAGTTTTATGCCTTGGCAGGTACTAATCACATACCTGCTGTGAAGGAAGGCCCTTGCATTAATCCAGTTATGCTAATAAGTGATTAATGGATGTAGTGCATAACAGCATGAGCTGGTTACAGCAGGCTGGGCATGCTGCAGTGGAGCTCTAAGAGCTATGCCCACATCACTTATCACCCACCTGTCATCGAGTTAAGGTACATTTTAATAATGCTTCCAGGGTGACTAGTGACAGCTCACCTGCATATAAATGGTGATTCTAATTGTCTGATACCTTTTTTTGATGTATGTGTAGTGTCTAGTACCCCACAACCTGCATCATTAATCATCCTGATATTAATAAAATGTGCATAACATCTTGCAGCCCTCTGTCACTGGCATTCCTGATTGCATGTTACACATTTCTAAAGTAACTTGGATTTCTACCCCAACCCACCTGCAGTACTGATTTTCCTGAATGAATGGAACACATTGATTTCTGTGACACAGTGGTCTGGGTTGCTGCTTCTCAGCCCCAGAGTACATGTTTGCTGTGTGCATGTAGTTGGCATGTTCTCCTCATTTCCACATGGATTTCTTCTGAGTACTCATGTTTTATGTCATGTCACAGGAACATGCTACTTAAATGACTGCTTACTACAAAACTGTCCCTGTATTTATAAAATAAAGATTTCATGTTGCTTGTCCCAGTAATGGGGTCTTTATCTTCTTAACAGGAACAAGTAAGTCTCTAAACTATGTACATGGAATGCATCAGTGATGTTTACTAGTTTCTAATAGCCCATAAAACATTATTAAGACCCCCAGCCCAGTTCTGTGTGTGTGATAAATAGAGTTGACTGTATCCGCTGGCTGCTGGCTAACAGTACAGACAGAGCTACTGCCTGGTTGTATTTCCGCATGAATTTTACATAGCAGTATCACCTCTGTAAGATAAGGTGGCAGACATAATTGTCAATTTGTATGCCAGAGTGGCAGAATTCTGCATTTTTGCAACCCCCTAGTATCTGACAGGTGTGCCGCTGCTCTCATTCCATTCACATGTCTCCTCATACCTTACATCGCCTTTAGAGCATCAGCCAAGTTACACACCTTTGTCTCCTGAGACAGGTAAAACTTCCCACTCTGCTCCTGTGGACTGAGACACATAAGGATATTAGAGGGATAGAGGCATCAGAAGAGAGGTGTGATTTATGAGTAACAGGAAACAAGAAGTGCAGACATAGACATGCCACTGTAACTGTTAGAGAAAACGGACCAGGTGCTGGGCTACCAAGCTTAACATTGTAAATATTACTAATTTAAAATAAACATTCCATTTAGGTTTCCACTACAGACGCTATACTGATTGAACAGGACCTTGGCAGCAAGACGCTTATAGACTTTGTGCCTTATTCGCCTGTACATTTCTGAAATTTCTGTGCTGTCATGTTCCAGTTATTAAATAAAAAAAGAGCACTTTTGCACGTTTGTGTCTGTTAGGCTTCCCTGACTTGCTTATTTTTTTAGAAACACAAATCATGAATAAAGTGGTCAGCTCCATGTTTATCGCCACATAGGCCCACCATGAAGGGAAAAGCATGTAATTTGTGGTATATATATATATATATATATATATATATATATATATATATATGGATATATACAGTAGATATAGATATAGCTACAGACACACACACACACACACACACACACACACACACACACACACACACACACACACACACACACACACACACACACACACACACACACACACACACACATATTGCTTTTTAAATTGTGATTGACTGCTTACAGCAAATCAGAAGTTAAAGGGCGGTGTGACTGTGACACAATGGTTGCTATTTATCCATTATACAATATGTTATTGATGTACAATAAACATGCCATTGACTACTCAACCAATCAGAAGTGGGACGGCAGTGTTATTATAATGTAGATGCAGGCTGTGTTCTTCAGAGAGCACAGTTAGTATTCTGTGCACTTAATTATGGGAGCTGGCCACTCCTGGAAATACAGAAGTCCTTTAAAATATCACCATCGCTTGTTCAAGGCTTGAGATCTCCATCTAGTCAGCTTTACTGCATTTCTTCTAAACTCTGCTTATTTACCTCCTAGTCTTCTGCCTTTTTTCACAATTCTAGTGCAGTCTTTGCCTTTTGGAGCCTTTGTTCAGTTGCTTTAGTGGTTTTATGATTGTATATTTCGTCTGTGTAACTCTGAAGAAGAGAACATTAAATGTTAACTGCATAAGATCACAACTGCTGCAACTCCTTAATCAATTGATCAGGTTTGAATAAACAAATCGTATTTGATTGACCTGTCCATTCTGCAGTGCCGTCATGCTACCTTGGGCAGCAGTATGTTCTTTTTGAGACCTTCATTTATCCGGAAACCGATCTGAAGAAATAAAGTTTCAGTGCTAGTTCTTCTACTACACTGCTGCTGCTGCCCACTTTATGATACTTGTTCAGCACCACTGTTTTACAGAAGTGCAACAGACTTGAAACAGGTACAGTTAGACTGGGCTGCTTGCAGGATATGATCTCAGTGTGTATGTATGTGAATGACAGAGAAAGAATGCAAGAGAAAATATGTTCTGCTGCTCTTGTGACATTTGCAACTCTTTGTTTGATATATTTGATGGTAGTGCTACTATATCCTACCAGACATAAAAAGGCTTGATGATTCAATTAAAGCCAAAATTAAAAGCTCAAATGTAACTTTCATCACAAGTGCAGGAGATACAGCCTCCCCCTGTACTCCAGCTCATATCAATCTATATATGTATTTGAATTTGAAGGTTGCATGGCCTCACAGTAAAGGCAAAACACTTGACGCACTACACAACCCAGTTTTGATAAATGGTTCATTTACAGTTTTTGTTTCACATTATCTGATTTGGACTTACTAGTATCAAAATGATGCTATTTCACCTTCTGGAACTCACACAAATGACATCCTCCTTCTTGTGAGTGAGTCTCTTAACCCCATGATTCTACTGTCATTTTCCTCTGTGATAACTCCAGTGAATTACATGGCATGGAAGTAATGTGAACTAGCATGCAGGGATGCCTGCATCAAACGTGAAGCAATATTTATGAAGCATAAAACTGAGGAAGTAAGGGCTTTGATTTCCCCCTCTCCTTAAAGTGTGTTGTATTTAAAAGTAGTGTGTGTGTGTGTGTGTGTGTGTGTGTGTGTGTGTGTGTGTGTGTGTGTGTGTGTGTGTGTGTGTGTGTGTGTGTGTGTGTGTGTGTGTGTGTGTGTGTGGAACAGCCTTCCTGACATTTTCATAGAAATTCGCAGTTAAGAACTCAGCTGTGGTGCAGGCCTGTTACAGTCTTCACTCATCCTTCCTTCACTAACAGGTAAGTAAGTGGGACATCATCTGCTCCAGTAGTATATCCTCATTTGCGTTTCTAGGTGTTACTTAAAAGCTGCTGTTGGCATGGCTGCCAATATGTGGCTCTTTAACATAAGCGTAAGCCCCAGTACAGCAAGCTTGACATGCAGTCCTTGCTGGTATTCCATGCACTACAGTGTTATAAAAAAAAATGGCAGATTTAAAGCCCATTCAAAAAGGCAGGAATACATGGATTGAAAGATACTGCAAAATGTGGAAAACAAAGTTTTGCCCTAGGAGCATTCGTACAGACCCTCCTAAATAGATAGCACTTAAGGCCATCTGCCTCTTCTTGCATATTCATACTCTGTGTACTATTTTGTAATTTTCACAACACGGTTTGTAGTTAATATGGTCACTGCTTTCTGCAAGTTTTACTGTCCAGTTCGATTCTCAGCTAGAGCGTCTTCTGCTTGGAGACATGCGTGAATGGGCGTACCTTCGTTGAAGGTTGTGCGTCAGGGCTGGTAACTCGGCACGTAAAAATCAACTACCAATCATTAGCGGACTGGAGTTTCGCTGTGGCGACCCCTAACCGGGAAAAGCTGAAAGACACAACAACAACACAGTGAGCATCCCCTCCTTCCATGTTATGTACATCCTTCCTCAGTGGAATGCTCCTTAATGGTTATGTTGTCAAACACAGATTTATTTTTCTGTTATACTGTACAAATCCACATTTGCTGCCATATTTACTAGGATTCTGATCTGGTCCAAGTGAAAACATGTGATTGGGTTTCCCAGTTCTGCACCCTTCTTTCTACAGCTTTCTTAAGTTTTACACTTTTATGTTGACCTAATCCTTTACACTTGTCCGGTAACCTAATCCTGTCCATTTTTAAGCTTATTTGATCTTATCGTACTCTGAGTTACTTTGGGAAGTTTCTTTGGGAAAGAACTGTTAATTCTCCGTTTTCTTATGCCCCTCCATCAGCTAAATGAAAGTGCTGCCAATGAATTTATCAATTTTTGAAATTTGCCACTGCAGCTCTTGACAGGCAGGTAAGCGTAGGAATACACAAGCAGTCATGTTTCTGTTTCTTCAACCCTGAGTCTTCCCTCTCTTGATTTTTACTTATATTACTGACTGACAATAGAAAAACTGTGATCAGTGTCACCAAAGCTTAGGCCATGCAGGTATCTTGTCTAGCACTAACATCAGTACCATTTGCTACAGAATTGATTAGGCATGCAGTAAAGCATGACAGAGTGCGTGGTTATAGGTCAGTAATCGTATACTTCTTAAGTGTTTTATAAGGCAGACAATGTATTTGTGCTGAGTGTCTTTTAAATGGGAGGATTGCAATTATCAACCATAATCACAAATCTTTTAAGAGGCTGACTGCATTTATGGCTTGCCTAAGAAAATCTCACTGGAACATATGGTACAGACTTTGGAAAGTCTGTGTGGGAGTCGGTATGAAAAACAGTTTTCGTCTGGGGCAGCTAAAACATAACCAAGAGTTTAATTTCTGCAGCAGAATCACATCAACTTGTCAGCATATTGATCATACTCACACCCACGTATGCATATGCGCACACACACACACACACACACACACACACACACACACACACACGTATATATGTATACATAGTTTTGCTGAAAACTCACCAGAAGATATCAGTGCACTTCTGATCGCTCCCTTTTTTCTCTACATTCTTGGAAGGGAAGAAAACTTTGATAGTAGCCTCCAATAAATGCTGAAATTATACTGATAGATCCCATGGCCTCCTGCATTCTGGAGATGCGTCATCTAGATCTGTGGTTCTTACACAGCCTTGAGCAGGGTACTAAACAGGTTCTCCACAGGTAGTGACAGGATTTGTATCACATCACAATTAAGTGATTGCTTTCATCCTGTCAAAGCTAAAAAAGTTGTGCAAATGTATTCCCTGAGACTGCTTTGGTCCACTTTTACTTTGTGCCCTCCATACTATGGTCTTGAAAGTGTTACCCTACAGTTTGCATTTCCTTCACAACATGTTTTGTGTACATGGGTCATTTCTTCTGAAAAGCTGCAGAATCTTATTTGTCAAGGATGCTACCACATGAATCACTTTGGTGACTTCACCAAAGGGAGATCAGGGCTATGTGTTTCCATAGACTTTAATGGTCATACTGCCATCAATGTATGTGGTTTATCCATTAATATATGTTGTCACATTCCCAGGCTGTCCTTACAATTGTGTCAATAAACGATAACATTGACTGATGTGACAATACCCTTAATAAGAAAAGAAATCTTTAAAAGTTTATGAAGCTTTTATTTCGAAACAAGCCATGTATATGAAGAACGTTAAAGAGAAATGCATTGTGAGACTTATGCCATTGCATGCTGCATTGAGTGTGCAAACTATGAGAGGAACACTTTTAAGGAACACCACAGTTGTGTTCTGCAGCATTGTCTTGTTGATTTCCCTGAGAGAGAGAGAGAGAGAAGATATAGTTATTGTGGGTATCCGGATGAAGTTCAGCCCTATTCCATATGAATCCTCACTCTCCCGTCTAAGTTTTGCATTTTCTCCTACAACACTGAAGTAATTTTAACCACTTCCTGTATTGTTAAAATCAAGTCATATTTATTTCCTCACTTGGGCAGCCTGGACAATTCATACTTTCTATTAAAGGTTTCCCCATAATCTTGTCTGTCATTTGCTTTTGCATTATGCATGTTCTTCAGGAAAAAAAAGTTTTGGCCTTTGCTTTTTTAGTTATTGGCAGAGTAAACTGTCCTGGCCTTTTGATTGTGTAACCTTTGCATGTCTTTCCATATGGTAATGCTTTAATAATGAAGTCAATGCCACTTGAAATTGTTTTTGATTCCTGTTGTGGTGAGGTGCTTGTGAAACTATTAGGTTTGTGCCTGCATTACAGATAGCTTAAAACAAAATTATACAACTGGCATGTAGTTAAAGCCATGCATAGCTCAGATCCTAGGAATTCATGACCATCATTTCATTGCTTTGAAAATGCACCCGTCTGCCAACTTGATGACAAAACTGAAGCAGCCAACGCAGAATCCTGGATTCCAGACCTGCACATTGTAGAATAAAAGGTGCCGGAGCTTGGATTGTTGTCTGTTCTCTCACCTGAGCAGGGATTTCTGTGTCCGTGCTCTCACCTGAGCAGGGATTTCTGTGTCCGTGCTCTCACCTGAACAGGGATGGCTGTGTCCATGCTCTCACCTGAACAGGGATGGCTGTGTCCATGCTCTCACCTGAACAGGGATGGCTGTGTCCGTGCTCTCGCCTGAGCAGGGATGGTTGTGTCCGTGCTCTTGCCTGAACAGGGATGGCTGTGTCCATGCTCTCGCCTGAACAGGGATGGCTGTGTCCATGCTCTCACCTGAACAGGGATGGCTGTGTCCATGCTCTCGCCTGAACAGGGATGGCTGTGTCCGTGCTCTCACCTGAACAGGGATGGCTGTGTCCATGCTCTCGCCTGAACAGGGATGGTTGTGTCCATGCTCTCGCCTGAACAGGGATGGTTGTGTCCGTGCTCTCGCCTGAACAGGGATGGCTGTGTCCGTGCTGTCACCTGAACAGGGATGGCTGTGTCCATGCTCTCGCCTGAACAGGGATGGCTGTGTCCATGCTCTCGCCTGAGCAGGGATGGTTGTGTCCGTGCTCTCGCCTGAGCAGGGATCGCTGTTACCGTGCTCTCACCTGAGCAGGGATTGTTGTGTCAGTGCTCTTGCCTGAGCCGGGATTGTTGTGTCTGTTCTCTCGCGTGAGCAGGGATTGCTATGTCTGTGCTCTCGCCTGAGCAGGGATTGTTGTGTCTGTGCTCTCGCCTGAGCAGGGATTGCTGTATCCATGCTCTCGCCTGAGCAGGGATCGCTGTGTCTGTGCTCCTGCCTGAGCAGGGATTGTTGCACCTGTGCTCTCACCTGAGCAGGGATTGTTGTGTCTGTGCTCTCATCATATAGGCATTTGCTGATAGCATAAGACTTGTTGTGGAAAATAAGTGATGATGTGAAATGTTTCACACTGACTCCTTCCTGACAAAACTAAGGATCGGGTGTGGTGGCATCTGGTTAATATTTTTAATTCTGTAAAACAGAGATTTCCTACAGTTAGTATGCACACATTATCCAGAATGAATATGGGAAGGTGATAGTACCAATGTTTGTAGTTGCAGAGTACTATGAACCTATTAATACACCCCTTTAAATAACCATCGGGTACCAAAACTTGTCAGACACATCTGGGAAGCATGGCCACTAGTGTAGTATACACCTATGAACCTATGAGTAAAATTCAGACATCCCCTTTTTCAGTCCAAGGGTGAACTGGTCTTTATTTAAGCCCAAGCTAAAGAGCACAGCAAGTACCTCTGTTATGTCTTAAAGAAATTTTGATTAGAATTATATAAACAAAAGGTATAGATTGCTGCTTGTTACTACTTTGTTGTGAGTATTTGAAGGAATAATCAGTTGTTGCATAGCTTTTTGAATGTAGCACAAGTTTTATGGAAATAAGAGGCAGTTGATACATAACTGGATGAAAGTTTAATATTAGTTGGAAGGGTCCTATCTGATATGGATAAGTTTTCTTTCTTTCTTTGTGACAGTTCTTTATGCTTGGGTTAAAGTTCATGAAGTAACTAGCCAAGCAGAGCTTGATCTGGTTGTGTAATACAAAGGTCAGGGCTGTGATCTGCCAATGAATATCAATAGCCGTAAATATGAGTCTGCAGTTTGTCTACCACTGAAACTCAGTTGGTGGTGGTTTACCATGTGTAACACTGAGTATGTCACTTGTTTGTGGTTCACCATATCTAACACTATGCCAGTCACTTGTTCGTGGTTCAGAATGTCTAACACTGAGCTTGTCAGTTGCTCATGGTTCACAGTGTCCAACACTAAGCATGCCACTTGTTCATGGTTCAACCCTGAGAAGAGGCACTTGTGCCTGTTTGATGTTGAATATGTAACAAAAGTAAACTAAGCAAGTTCTTAATTTCAGTAGCAGACTAGAGCCATGGGCTCCTTAAGTGGCTGTACTGAAAAGTCGATTAGTGTGAAGGTGGTGTGTGTGGGAACCAGACTAAGGTTCCATAGTTGCAGCTTATTCGCAGTTCTTTATTATAGTTTGTAGGCTATGTTGTCAGTGTACCAATCAAGCAAGGTGAAAAGTTTAGCAAAGTGAACATGGTACCAAGCAGACTGAAATGTGTCTGGAACCCATTTAAGCAAAGCTGGCAATTTAGGGCTGTTGGCTACTTGAACATTTACATTCTAAAAAAGATTAACATTGCTGATCCTGATTATATTACTGGAGAAAAACAGATGATACATAGGTGTCTGACTTGCTGCTTCATGGATGACAAACAGAGTAGCAATGTCAAGTTCCCATGAAGGATCTATTGCTTCACTGCATATTTCTGTCAGCTGGAGGTGTCTAGTCATGCTAACTAGATTTAGCATGTTTTCACAAGCAACTGTAATCACAAAATTAGTTCAGAAAATAGTTAAGGCCAACATGAACGAATGTCTGTGTCACTCAGTGCCTCTGAATTCCCATATACCTCTTCTGAAATGCTGGATTAAGCATACTGTTGAGGAATATTAAACAACACCTTACCACTCGTGACTCATTTGACCTGCAGACAGGTTGTGTTTTGAAAAACAGTAGCAGATTACACTTCATTCCCAGAAGTAAACATTTTGTCATTTTAAGTCAAAAGAAATATTAATTTTGGGTGAGTCATGTCTTTATCTTTTCACTTCTGAAAACAATACCAGCTGCAGACATATTTTAAAGTTATTTGCAGAGCTGTAGGTGATAAAGGGTCCTCAGTAATGCTGCTGAACAAACAATATTTGTACACAATTATCTTTTAGTTACTTTTTTCTTTATTTGATTTCTTTTGCTTTTTCCCATCAAAACCAAATGGATGAAAGTTACAACTCCCAGAATAGATACTGAGACATTTTTGTTTTGAAAGCAAGTAAAAAGACGAGTTTAAAATTAACAGAAAGTTCATTCAGAAAGTTCAGAAAGTTGTTGATATGGTTTCTTGGCAATATGCAATGCATCCCCAGGCATAGGCACTTCATTGTAAAAGCATTGCAGTTGATGTGACAGTTCTGTTCTCAAAACTGATTAGCTTGAAGAAAAGGGAATTTTTTAAGACTTAAAAAATGAGGCACATATATTTTAATTTTTGTTTCTTTCCTGAGGAACACTTAAGAGTTACTATCATATTTTATTACATTTACTTGCTGGTAGAAGTAGATAGGTTAAAGTATGTAGTCTGCATTTAAGGTGCATGTAATTCTACCTATTCACCGTCTCTTCTTTGTCATTTTGTTTCATGTTACATGCCTGCTTTAGTGCCTCCATAGATTGTCTCTCTCTTCCCCTTCATGTTGTCGTAATTCATTCCATAGGTCCACATGCGTCATAAGAAGTACTTACACAGATCCGAGGAGTATTTGATTCCTAATGTCTACTGCCTGTGCCCCCTCTACC
This sequence comes from Protopterus annectens, assembly GCF_019279795.1. Classification (NCBI taxonomy): domain Eukaryota; kingdom Metazoa; phylum Chordata; order Ceratodontiformes; family Protopteridae; genus Protopterus; species Protopterus annectens. The sequence continues at coordinate 544,177,818 of NC_056739.1, forward strand.
CACATCATGTTCCCCCTGTCTGTACTGGTGTCTAGAGAAAAGAGCTCCAGCCCCTCTAGCATCTGGTCATATCATTCCCCTCCCTGCCATCTCATGTGCCCTTCTGCAGGCTGACTTCTGGTTTCCTAGCAGCCTCATGTTCTCTCTTCAAATTAGGGCCTACAGAATTACATACCTTACTCAAGATGTGACCTGACTAGGACCTAGTAAAGCAGATGCATTTCTTCTTTATTTCTGGGGTCTGTTCCCCTGAGAATACACCCTGTTTTTGTTGCTCCCTTGCTCTTGATGGTCCTCACCAGGTGTTTACTTCTCCATTGGCATTAGTTCCCCTCCTCTCAGCTGATATATTGTAGCATAGCCGTTATGTCCAAAGAACAGTGTTGCATTTGTTTACAGTGAACCTCAGCTGCTCCCTTTCTTCCGACGTGGTGAGACTTTCCAAACCTTCCTTTAGATTCTTTTCCCCAGTTTCCTTCGACATTTCTACTTTTGTGCTGCTATTGAAATGACGATTCTGTTCTTTCTTTTCTAAGGATTGCTGCGACCGGGATTAACTGCTGCAGTATCACAGTTGCCATTATTGCTATTCCTGATGTTGTCCCTTTACAGCAACCATTTCAGTCCTGGTTTAGTCATATTGCACTATGTTCCCTCATTATCTGTTCTATCCCAAGCCCATACAGTTTTCTCAACAACTGTCTGAGTTGGAGGTCTTGCTGAAAACCAGGTAGACAAATTATCTGTGTCTTTGTCAAGTTCTGCTGTAACCCAGTCAGGAAAATTGATTATGTTAAACTGACAGCTTTTTCTGTCCATGAACTGGTGTCTGTCAATTGCCCTTGAGACTGTTCTCGAACATCCTGAGAGGCACCTCATCTGATCCCTGTCATCTGTTACCTCTTAGGATTGTAATTTCCCTCTTTCCCTCCTTCCTGTCTATGTCCAGGGCTCTTCTCAGTCTGTCTTGCCTCCTTTCCAGTGTGACTCTCTTCCGTTGCTTTGCTTTGTAAGTTTGAAGCGTATTATTCTTTCAATGCTGCACTTTTCTCTGTCTTCCTTGATGTCCCTCCCAGCTCTCCCAATTCTTTTTTTCTTTCTTTATTCTTTTCTGCTAAGTACCTTAAAAAGCCTTTGTTGCTACTGTTCCACCCTTTTGGCAACTCCATTTCAGCTTGTGCCATTAGAGGCATTACCTATTTTCCAGCCTTTTGCTTTCTTCCTCATACTAAGCTCCTTTCTCACCTCCCTACTTCCTTCCTTCCACCTCTTGTATGCCATGACTCTTCACTTATTAACATCATTTGCTAGCCTTACATTCCTATGCAGCCACATTGCCCTTCTTGTCTTTTTCACTTTTTGCTTCATCCACAAACTATTGTCCACGTGACCTGAAGCTTGATTCCTGACACATTCCTATAGCTTAATTACACTCTTCATTTTCAACATTACCCATGTCTCATCATCTTCAACCCAACTCAAGAAGAGAGAAAAAGGAAAGGAAGATAAATGGTATAACGATTACAGTATATTCCGAATATATTGTGCACAAGTGCATGGTGCTTTTTTGTGTCTGTCTTCTGGAGAACGTTTTGTTTACATTGTATTTGCCTTTATGTTTTCCTACTTCAGATAACTGTAAACCTTTTAATTATCGTAACTGCTTTAATGCTTCGCTATCTTCTTTATTATTGTTTTATGTAACTGGTGGGCTAATCAGAAAATGGTCCATTTGGATCAAGTCTTAACTCTAGACAACAAATTTAAATAAATTAACCCTCTCCCATAATCAGCTCCCTTAAAGTTGAACAACATCTTCATTGCCTTTGTATTTTTAACCCCCCCCCCCCGCCACAAAATGGCATGATCAGTGTTGGCTTATTACACTTTCCCATGGATTTCCCTGTACTCGTATCTCTCAAATGTCCAGATTTTTGCAAAATATCCAGATTGCTTCCTAATATTTTTTCTGATCCTTATAAAAGTTATAGTTTTCTGATAATCCATTGAAGATTAACATCACTAAAGAATCACAGACATTTGAATTTCAGACTTTATATCCTTCAGGAAATGCACGATAATGCAAAACCTGTTGTTCTACCAACTTTATAAGTTTATAACAGCATCGTTAAATTACACCACTGGTTTTGAAGCTTTGTCCTCCCATTATTTTCAGCGCTCTTGTGCTTAGAGGTTGAAGGTATGTCTGTATTCCTCTGCATTGGTTAGGACCATGTCCGGAACTATGTTCTCTCTCTCTGATAAATTTCTGCACAAGATGGCTCAACCTTTAGTGGTCTAAGACCTCAGCATGTTCCTACCCCTTTCTATTCCTGCTAGATCTGTTAATTAGCAGATTGAGATTCCCAATAAATAGCACACTCTTCCTTCTACTTTAATTTTTTTCTCTTTCCCCAGTCTCTCATCTTACTGTCTTAGTGTGACTGTATCTCCAAAACACCTTCCTGTACTTTAACTTGCACAGTGCCTAAGCTTTGTCCTGACCCTTGTGCCTCCAGTCAGATTGTTTCTGTGGTCCTTCCCCCTCTTCATGGAGTAATGTTTCTTGTCATCTATGAACTCCTATTTGATGATCTTTTTTGTGTAGATTATACTAGTTTGCCCCATTTCCTTTCACCATCCCTTCACCATCACAGAGCAACATTTTTTTTTTTATTTTATTTCTTTTATTTTTCATTTGTTGACCGGGAAAGTCCGACTAGGTTCTACAGATCCTGTTTTCAGCGGAGACCCGGGAAGAAATGCTCCAGAAGCATGTCTTTAGAATGTGGGAGGAAACTGGAGTACCCGGAGGAAACCCACATGAATGCAGGGAGAACATGCAAACTCCACACAGAAGGCACCCCATCCGAGAATCGTACCGGAGAACCTCTTACTGTGAGGTGACAGTGTTACCACTGCACCACTGCGCCGCCCAACATATAACCTGACACTTCCATGTCCTCTCCCCCCTCTTCTTACTGGTCCATGCTTTTATGATATCATTATGAGCCACCATCCCCTTCTGCATTGCTGCTTGGAGCTTTCTGACTTCATACCCAAACTCTTTATACTAGATTATATTACTTCTTAGAATGCTCCATGACCAAGCACTTTTGTGCAGGAGGAATAGAGTGTTGCCTGCTGTGAGACATTGTTGATATTGTACTTTTCGATATTATTGTGCTTGATCATGTGTGTGGTCGGCATTCTGATCTTGCTGTTTTGAAAGTTGATGCTGTGGTATGTTGACTTTTTAATATAGACCCACCTTGTGCAGTACCAACTGTTAAGGAAATCGATGTCTTGCAGCAGTAGTAGTAGCATATAATGATGCCCTTGATTTTAAGCAGCCCTTGCAATTATTTATTTATTTATTTATTTATTTATTTATTTATTTATTTTTATTTTACATTTGAGGACTTTATTCACTGACTTGCAATGCCCTACATCCAGAATCTGAGGCACTGGTACAGGAACTGACTGCATTGATAGGACCAGAGGTTAGTTGATACAAATCAGCCTTGAAGTAATATGCCCTCCCACCCCAGAGGTTGGCACCATGTTTTTAAATTCTCAATCGTCAGCTGCTCACCTTTGAAGATGTCATTCCTTAATGTTAAGCTGCTGCTGTCTTTTGTCTTTCAAAAATTGCTTCAGTTTGACATTCAGATGAGTGAGCTGCAATTCTTCTCTTACTAACCTGTTAAAACAAAAGTCCTGACTAATCTTCTGGTTTTTCCTTGAGTTCTTTCTTGACCTGTTATCAAGTTAAATGCCAGGTGCAGCGAGACTATCCTTCTGTACAACCTGCAGTAACCACATGGGAGTGGGATGTGTTAATAAGTTTGTAGGTTTTTATGTAAGGGTTTTATACACCAACAGTAGAGGTGACTCATATATACTGTAAGCATTGAAAAGAGGTACATATGACAAAAGTGTAAGCAGCCACAGTTGTCTTGTATCTTTTTTCTCACTTTTGTGGTCACTATCACATGATAACTGAAGCTAACAGAAGTGTTATCTGAGCATACTTGTCATATGTGGCGTGACGTAACTGACAAATTGGTTGATAGACTGGGTGAATGTGAAAATGAGACTTCATTTAGATCTCATGGTAATGCTTATCTGATCCTCACAAACAAAGTTTTGTATCTGTGATTATTGCAGCATTTAATTATTTTTATCTCTAACAAAGTACATTTTAAGGTAGCTACTGTGCAGCAGTTCTTAAAAAAAAAGAAACAAATTGGTTCTTGCATCTCTTCAACATTACTTGCTACTTTCATGTTCTGTTTTGCAACCAATAAAGAATTTGTTTATTATTAAGTGCTAGGAGACTGTTTTTAAAGGTCATGATTTGGATAAGGCTGCTGTAAGTGCTGGTGTGCCTTGGTTGGTAGTGAGCCTACCTTTAGGCATGGGTTCATGTCCATTTAGACTCTGGAGAGAACTAAGTCAATATATCTATATATATGTATATGGTTCCTTCCCCGTGAGACTGCAGTATTATGGGGGTGTTATGTGACTTGGTTGGTAGTGCACCTTCCTTTGGGCAGGGCTTCATGTTCGTTTAGTCTCTGAACTGGATTAAGGTAATCTATGGATCCTGCTCTCAGACTGTAGTATTGTGGGGGTGCTGTACTGTCAGGCTTTGAGACAAACACATGGCACCAAAGTATGCAAAGAGAAGAAAACAAGATTAACCAAAATTCATATATTAATTATAAGACAAGTTACTCTGAATTTTGCTTTGTTCAAATCCAGCCTTATGCTGTCAAACAGTAACCAGTGGGTCCACATTATTTCCACAAATGCATCATTTCATGCATCTTTGTGTGCATATATACATTCAGAATGCATGCACAGAAAGTGAGACCCCTGGGCAGTATCATGGGCAGTGAAGGGGGCCTTCTCTATCCATTTGAAGTTCTTTTGGTTCAGGGCCATGGTGGAGCTGAAAGTACCTAAAGGTGATTTTCTCAGTGTCAAGACTCTATTGTTAGAACCAATTTGCATAAAAAAAACAATTTTAGACTTTCCATGTGGGGAGTAGGGTGGTGGTCAGCTTATTAGATTCACTGCCATTCAAGCAGCGTTTTTAATGTACTGGGCATTGAACCTGCTACTTTGAGACTCCCTTCTTTCTGCACTGTTTGAATTGATATATGCATATTTTCATTGCTTTGCATTGTTTGTGATTTGTAGTTCACAAGCACCATTCATTTCTTATTTATTCAGAGCTGGATCTCTGAGACCATTTGTTTTTAAGCTCCCAGGAAAACTAATCAACACAAAATATCTGCTGACCCAGTGTTAACGGGTAGGTGATTCTTGCAGAAAATTCATGATATAAATTATAACTCTTTTTTTTGTTGTTGTTTATATTTTGCTGTACAAAAATACCTCTCAACTGTCTAGAATTTTGCTTTGTATGTTTGGTCTGTTCCTCAAAAAATGTATATTTCTGACAAATCAGTGAGAACTGGAGATATTAAATAATGGCAGACATTTGAGTTTCAGACTTCATATCCTTCAGAAAATGTATGCCAAAGCAATACCTGTTATTCTAGCATCTCTCTAAGTTTATGATAGCAATAATTAAAATCTGTCTCTATGTTTTGCCTTTGCCCCCCCATTATTTTTGAGTTTGTCCATATTTATTGGCCAAAAGGTAGAGAGGCATGTGTACAAGCATTTGTTCAAACAAAGGAAGATAAACATTGTAAACACATATATACTTTAGTATTTTAGCTTTAGTCGTAAGGAAGCAGGAGAGGCAGTTTGCTCATGAGTGGGGTGAGAAAAAACCCAGAAGGCATGATCCTTAAGCATGTCATTGTAAAAGTGAATTACATTAGATTTCTCGAGTAAATAATATCTCTTATTTGTTACTATACTATTACATGCTTTGGTCTTCAAAACGTATTGGTACTGAACTGGCATTATCTTAACAGTTCCATTACAGTATATAGGGAATATGTGGGACATATCATGCACATAAAGATACTTGGAAAACAGGCATTCGTTTAATCAGATCTTATCATACTGAGTCTTTGTTCCCCTAGTAAATGTGTTTATTCTTTTTATATAGACAGGATCATAAATGGGTGCTGTCCCTTTAAATCACAAAGGTAACAGTGGTCGTAGTTAATGAAAATCGTAGTCACTGATTCTTCATCCCTCCATGACAATGGTTGTTGTGATTGACAGTTAATTTAGATGGATTTCACTGTTGTGGTGTGCAGGTGGGACTGCTCAGTCGGTGCAGAGTGAAATCCCTCTGGCTCACTGCTCCAGAGATCAGGAAGAGTCAGCTTCTACTATGTTCCAAATTCCTCTCCAATTATCCTGGCATTTAGGGCTAGACTTACAGTAGTCCGCTGGGATTTTTCAGACCGCTAAGGTTGACTTTGAACTTCTAGTTAACATTTCTATAGCTTGGGGGTGGGGGAAAGAAGCTCTACAGAGTGGAGACAGATAATACATTTTTGACATAGGTATTAGTTTTACAAAAGGATTCCAGACTATAAATAAAGTGAATCATGCACCTTTAAGGAATAAATTTGAAGAACCTATGTATATTTTATGGTGTTTCACTATCTCCAAATGTTGCAATTAATCTGGTAAACCTTTCATCCTACCCTTCAGCAAAATCTGATTAACACTTCTTCATGCCTTTCAGTCACAGCTGAATTACCTGTGGTCCCTTTCTCCCCTCATTCAGATTTGTTCTGGGGTGGTGCAGGTGTATAACCTGTAGGCTCAGAGGGAGCATCATTTAATGCGGTCCTTTTAGCTGTGCATGGTGAGTATTTCACAGCAGATAGACAGACATACAAGGAAAATGCTTGGGTTTTAAGTATAAACACCGTATCGAATCATGCACTGCCCTACGGTAGTAAATGTACAGTGCTAGTATGATCCCCATATGTACTCATAAGAGGGCTGTGGCACCCTAGACAAAACACTGCATTGTCTAATCACACTGTTGTCTCTGTTGTGCAGGTATAGCCAGAAGCAGGACCCCTCTGTAAGTAAAATAGTTCCTTGTACCCTGATTCTGGTATAGATAGAGCAATAAAAAAATACAAAGTGTTTTCCTGAATGCAGTTTCTTTGTTCTCATTTAAACCATCAGGGGTTAGAGTTAATTTATTCACAGATGAAGATTAACACAGAAAATAACTATTTTTATACTATCTATTCTTTGCTTATTTAATTACTTTTATTATCCCATTACAAGGCTAGTGAAACATACTTTATGTTGCATAAATGAAGACGCTACCCCTTTACAGATATCACTGTCTCACTGTTCTGTAGATTACTGACCCATCAGCCCTTCATCAGCTCGCATCTATCCATCTGTCCACAAACACAAATGTTTTAGCATTCTGCTATTCATAGAATTCCTATGTGAGATCCATTTCATAAAAAAAATGCTCCTCACATCTACCCTAAAATGTTGTGCTACACCCTGTCGGTTTTGCCATCTCTTGCTCTTTCCCTTCACTGCAGTGCTCTTTCTAATTGTTTTGTATGCCAGCATCTTATCCTAAGCCTTGTTTCTCTCCAAACTATGACTTTTCTTCAAAGTTACTTCCCTCTTTCCCTTTCAGCGTTCTGGACTCTTTAGTTATCACAACCATGTAAAATATGTACATTTGTGTAAAGAGAGCCTCACTCATGTCTTGTATTATGGAAGAATTATTTTTTATTGCATTGCACACTTCCCCTTGCTGCACATTCCAACCTTTTTGTTAGCCTTAGCTACTGTTTTTGTTTACCAACTACTCTGGTGTAGTGTAACAGTTAATCTTTGGCACCTTAGCAGTCTGTCGACTCCAAGTCGATTAAAAGTCTATGTCATTGAATTTTACAAATTCACCTGAGGCTATGAAACACTGGGGAAAGTCATTTTAATAAGTGTAGGTATGGGGAGCAACCCCCCCCCCCCCTAATTTCACCCAGATTCATTAAGGTTTTTTTTTTTTATTAATTCTTACAGTTTGATGGAATGTCCTGCCAATCACTTGGATTTTCTAATACAATCCAACATGTAGCTCACGCCGTGATTACTAGATCCAGGATCCAGTAACCTTGCAGTAAAGAAAATAACAGTTTGACAGCTTCAGGCAAAACCAAACACTCCATGTTACTTAAGGCACCAATACTTTTATCATTGCAAGTATTTCCTTCATTTATAGCCTTCATTAGATAGTGATTATTTGCAAATGATTTTTCCATTTAAAAATATATCCATCAATCCACATCCTCCTTTTAACCATTTTTGGACATGGGGTTGGGGTATCCCTTTAAGTGGCCATCATCTGGAGCCAATATTTACACTGCCAGGTGGCTAGCCCCGCCCACGATTGTTCTTCCACACCACACTTGCTCACACACACACACACACACACACACAAAGACACACACACACAGACCCACAAACACACACACACACACACACACACAAAGACACACACACACAGACCCACAAACACACACACACACACACAAACAGAAACACACACAAAGACACACAAACACACACACACACACACACACACACACACACACACACACACACACACACACACACACACACACACACACAGTGACTCTTTCCTGACATTTCCTAAGTAGGAGGTATGGTTCAAATTTAGGTCTGAACATTTTTTCCCTTTTTGTGTTTTCTCTCTCTGTCAGCTAACAAAACCTTCCTCCATTGGACCTTGAGTGCATTCATTTTTGATTCATCTGGGGGGGCCCAATCAACACTTGAGTTAGAACTGATCAGAGGGGACTGTCATTCAGGAATTCATGAAAGAACGTGTGTGCTAGGTTAAGTTCGGGGATCCACCTGCATCTAGGAGACCATTTAACTTCAGCTATTACATCTGAAGGTTTATGCCCCCATATATGGGCATTTTAGGACAGACTCAGGATGGAGGACAACACAGCACTGTCTGATCCTAACAGTCTGTTTCATTTAGGGCATGGGTAATGGGTGTTTCTTTGATTGCCTTAACCCCAGCCCCCTAATGGTGATGTATGCATAACCTCAGGGACTTCCTACTGTTCTCCATCTGAGTATGCACACCTGTTCCCACAGGCTGACCAATGGTAACTTCACTGGCCTGAGAAGATGCAGTACATTTCATGCCTTCCAGCTCTTTCATTTCACGGAAGCCTCTACGTTTATCAGAGCAGTATCAACTGCTGGGGACAGCCACACTGTCCCTCTAAGATAGGGGTGACATATCTCACTTATTCTAGCTATCTTTTGCCTAGCTTTTCCAGTCCCTAAGTTGATACTCGGTTTGAGTGTCTGGGTTACGGTCAGGATTCTGTGTTTCTGCACTTCACAACTGAGCCATAGGTATTAATTTTGATGTTTGTTTTGGTTGTGTATTCCTTCTTTCTTCAACCAACACTCAATGCTGACATGTTTCTAGTGAATTTCGGTAGAATCAAACACCTCTGGATCTTGGTTTACATACAGGTGTATCATTGTAGTCCACCAGCTAGCCATTTAAAATTCACCTAGAGCCAGCAGGATATAAGACAAGCACAATTACTTGAAATGAAGAAAGGCATATTTTCTGCTTCTACTTCTCACTCTCTTCACTTCTGGACAGGATTTAAATATAGTCTCGTTTGTACAGATATACTATACCCTTTCTATACTGTCTATGTAGACAGGTCACTGGCTACTGTTACATGCATCACCATGTTGGCTTGTTCACAAGACTCTGGAATTTCTTAGTGAACTGAATAGCAGGGCATGAAGCCATATACTAGATTATAAGGGTATGAGACAGGCAGAGAAGGTAAAGAGAGTAATTTTGGCATGAGGTCGTAGAACTGCTGCAGAAGTAATTTCCTGCATGGAATCTCTACTCCTTTGTATCAGAAATAGTCACATGTTCCAGCTACTGCTATTGATAGCTTTCTGCCTTCTGGTCCACTTAACCTAAATGAAATGGGATAGAATACAGTGCTAAGGCTAGTACTGAGATGGACAATACTAGTACAGATAAAAGTGTATGTATGATTGTAGGTGATACAAGTAAAGATACACTTGGACACTGCTGCAGGTACAGATGATATCACCATACATACATGTCATGCTATTTTAGCTGCAGGTGATACCACTACACAGCGAGAGCTGGTGGGTGATCTTTCTTGCAGTGGTGACAAATCAAGTTAGTGATACAATGTCAGCACTATATTATTGTACGTATACATTCTTACTGCTGCTTTATTTTATGTAGTATAGGCAAAAGTCTGCAATGAAATCCTGAAGAAAAATTTAAGAAAAATATGACAGTCTACTAAAGTCATGAGTTAACACTTAGTTTACTAAAAGAGCAAACTAAACTATTTTTCTAGCTGGAAGTAATAAAACCTGTGCTTCTCTATTGTAAAAGATAATAAAAAGCTTTTAGGCAAAAGCAGGAAAAATATTTAAAAACACTGAATGTAAGAAGCATGATTACAAAGAACACACTGAATGAATTATGTATGGAGATGGGGATGTGATGCATAATAAGGTTTGCACCGTGAATGATCAACTGAGAGACCAACATTATCATTTATACAACCAGGAAGTGGTGGTGGTTTTATGTAATATGTAAATGTAATGTAAAGGAGGAGTGTCAAGGCATGGTCCCCTACAGCCCTTTGTACTACAGGCTATTGTGCCTTACAAATGGATGGGTTCACAGTCACTGCTGTCTGACATGTCCTTTAATGTAAGTAAGGGAGTTTGTATCAGTGTGCTATATAAAGAATGTGTTTAACCCCCCAGACTTTTTATTTTGGTTTCCCCATTTGCTTCAATTTTTCTGGCTCACCCCAGTGCCTCTGTCCATCACCGGGTCACCAGTCTGTCTCACAAACACCAAATTATCTCCAATCTAAGGCTTGGGCTAGTCAGAACTTAGAGTAAATGGATTGGGGGTTGTAATATTGAATGCTTACACTGGGGATTTTTTTTTTTTTTTGTGATCTATACCTTCATTGTCCCTTCCCTTGCATTCATCAGTTTATGTCTGATGAATACTCCCATTTGTGGACCAACCCACCACACAATGAACACCTAGACAAATGCCTCCCAGCTCAGGATCCATTCCTGCCACCAGCTCAGACACATGAGCCACTAATCAAACTTGGGTTGTGTGGGACAAGCCCCCCCTTACTCATTTGCTGATAAATTCCATGGGCTCCATGACGTACACCTGAGTTACAACCAGTTCCAGCATGACGTACACCTGAGTTACAACCAGTTCCAGCATGACATACACCTGAGTTACAACCAGTTTCACCATGACATACACCTGAGTTACAACCAGTTCCAGCAGACTGGACTTCAGACTAATGTGATATTTAAAGTGTGGAACGTCAACCCCTTCCTGTGTCTTCTGCATTTCACACTGTTTGTAAATTTGGTAGCTACCATTTGTAATCATTATTTATGTATAAATATACAAACCTATGGCATACAACCTCAACATGGAATTACTTTGTCTACCTTTTATCCACGCCGTGAAGAGTTTACTTCTAAAGTCCAACTTGTATTGATTTCATCTTGTGTTCACTATTGAGGTTTTTTGTATTGAGTGACACCTTGAACCATATTACCCTTACTGACTCTACCATATCTACCACACTAGCTACCCTCAAAGTGAATGTATCCTGCTGTAGGTTTCAAACTTTGTCCTCAGAAAATGATGATTTTTTGAACATTATTATTTACCTGCAGACAGTTGAAAGTCTGTATGATGCATATCGTATTCATCCTTTTCCTTAGCATGCATGTAATTCTGTATTAAATGCACACTTTGTACCGCCCTTATATCCCTTATGTTGTCATCCTTTGTCCTGTTTATGTCCATGTTAAGGTGAAGCCTCGTGAAATGTACAAGGTACTTAAGATGAAGTCGTGCCAGCTGTTTAGATAGAACAGTAACTTCACCCTTTCAAATTGCAATGCTTTTTACATTTTTCTTGTTGAAAGAGAAGTTATAATTAATGATTTTCTTAAACAGTACTGTTGCAGTAGTGCTTACAACTGGGACTTCAGAATTAGAAGGCCTGGCATTCTGCCTAATTTCCAGAGCTCAGTACAGCTTCCCTCCAGGCCAGGCAGACAATCACTCCTTAGGGACATGAGTAATTTTGTTGTACAAAGCTGGCATATCATGCACCGTTTTAGATCTTTCTTGCTGCAGTATACAGCGCATGCATCTTCTGCAGCACACATAGTCTGGCATTGATTGGTCTACTCTGGAGTTCAGTCAAGGCAAATAGCTCATCTGAGGAAATTATTCTTTTTGCTTTCCATTGCCTTTAATTAGTATAGTGAAGACTTGCATCGCATTGTTTAGAGGGAATCAAATAACAAATTATACGTTAAGGTTTGTCAACTCCCTAAGAAGAAAAGCAGATAAACATTTTCTTAGTCATTGTGTATTCGGACTAGGGCCTGAACATGATATTGAAAGGTGCGGGGTTAGCCTGGGCTTTCCTCCTAAAACACTTCGGAAGATGGGTGCATTCATTGCAAAGCTGTATAGATAGGGAGAGGCTTGAGACATTAAATCATGCTGCTATGGTGCCTTCCAGTTCTTCCTCAGCTGTGTATGTCCCACTAAGAAAATGAATGGAGGCACACTTTAAGGAGAAGGCACTTACCTAATTTAATAAGATGTTGCTGGGTTTCAGGCTATGGATTTAATAAGATGTTAGTGGGTTTTAGGCTGTGGATGTAATAAGATGTTGGGATTATCTAGCTGTCACAAAGGAACACTGCACAATCTGTTTTATGATGCTTCACGGTATTGGCAGGTACAGCGGCACACTCCTCCCTCAGTGTCTTTGTGTGCTTTCATAACCCCATCTCAACAGTGTGGATTCATATGTTACTTCGTTGAGCCTTTATGTGGTTCCCAAATGGAGATAGAATAAATGGTCTGTAATTTTTCTAAATGTTGCTTGTTTTTCTGCTTCCTGTCTAGTTTCAGTTCTAACTTACTCTGTCATCGTGGTTTATCTCCCACAGCCTTTCTTTATAAGCATATTAGCTTTGGCTTGCAAGGTTCCTGCGGAACTGATGTAGTACTGGTAAAATGGAGATCTGATGCTCTATTTTCTCCTAAAGAGGATTGCTTGTTTCCTTTGTAATGGTTCATGGGTTCTATGCTGATGTTGCCAAAGCTGATGGAATACAACTATCTCTTTCACGGTGTAGCTCTTTTCTTTTCTGCACACTTAGAATGTTGACAGCTGTTATGAGTATGCCGGTCTTATTTTATCTGACATCCTAACTCCTCTCATGAGACTTGTTTTTTGACAAAGCTGACTGAATCAATGATTGCATATAGTCAGGCAGACATTACTGCTGTCAGTTTCACATGCGTACGACATTCCATGTTGCTGGCTTCAGTTTACTGGATTGCAGTAATATCTGCTTTTATGATACTGTATGTCTCCATTGTGGATCGTAGGCATATGACTGGGCTTTATCAAATGATATCATGCAACTAAAAAAATAGAATCAGAATTTTGATGTCATTGAAGTTCTCCAAAATAGAACATCTTTTTGTTATCACAGTCTTAAACGTTGCCCAGTAAATCAGATCAGGGAAAAAATGAAAGTAACCGTTTTGCACAGCATTGCAGCCATAGTAGGAATAAAGATGGAGACTTGTAGGGTATTGTAGGGATTAATAACTAGCTGAAGGAGGAGTGTCAAGGCCTGGTCCCCTACAGTCCTTTGTACTACAGGCTATTGTGCCTTACAAATGGATGGGTTCACAGTCACTGCTGTCTGACATGTCCTTTAATGGAAGTAAGGGAGTTTGTATTTGTAACAGCTCATGATTGCTAGAAAATGAAGTGAAGACTCTATATCTCATTTCAAAGCGTCTGCTGAACAGTCATTTGCTGCTAGTGGCATTCATATGTTACTGGGAAGAGTCATTAGTAAAATGATCTAAGTCTGCTCTCAAACAGCAAGAAATAAGTACTGGATCTGGTCTTGAGGGGGATCATTAGTATGTCCCAGCATCCAGGACTGAGGAGAAGTACCTGTGGCAGCTAATGGTCAGGAAAGTAATTTTGTGTAGGAAAGCCTGTTTCATGCAAATACATGAGGTTTATATTTCCTTCTGGCTTCATTTTCATAGCACAGATGGAAAAAAATGGACAATAACTTGCATCTTATTCTGTTATGAGAAGGAGCAGATTTAAGAAGGCAGCTTTAATGAAATGTCTGTGCATATGGTGTGTGTTTGTGTGTGTGTGTGTGTGTGTGTGTGTGTGTGTGTGTGTGTGTGTGTGTGTGTGTGTGTGTATGGATCCACTATGTAATCCTGAAATACTGAAATCTCGAATTTCAGTATTCCAAAATTACATAGCCGAAAATACAATACAAAATCCCGAAACCCCATAACCACGAAATTTAAAATCCCAAACGTACTCTACACATACAGCACACACATGCACATACACACAACCCCCCCCCCCCCACAATCAAATATATAATCCTACACTACAGATAAGCAGGTGGGCAAGCCCCCCTGCACCCCCCATGTGGGGGGCTGTGCCCTACACCCCCCCTACATAAATATTCTAACTCCAAGATTGCACAAACAGATAAACAAAGGAAACTCACACCCACACATTTTACAGTCCCTCACACACATACACATCTCAGTCACAACACACACTTAGACACACTAAAGCCCCTAACCAACACACTTACACATACATACTTACCTAAACTTCCACCCATCCATTCACACACCGCACCAGCAGAAGCTCTAATTCAACATCTCCGAGCTTTGGGATTTTGAATTTCACGCTTGTGCGGGTTTCAGAATATTGTGTTTTCAGCTATGCAATTTCGAAATACTGAAATTCGGGATTTCAGTATTTCGGGATTACATAGTGGACCCATATTTTATATATATATATATATATATATATATATATATATATATATATTTATATATTTATATATTTATAAATCAGAGGCATTTTTTTTTTCTTTTTGCACTTGATATCAGCATTCTAAAAGCTTTTGTTTTTACATAATCTGTAGTGTATGTTTTGTAATTTAAGAAATAGCCACAAGTATTGGATGGAGGAGTTTAACCTTTTTCTTTCAGTGAACCTAATGAAGACAACTTCTTTTATTGCATTATCTCTTAGTTTGCCACTAAGGATCCTTACTACTTATTTCTCAGATTTAAGTATCATATTTATTAACAGATTTTTATTGATTTTTAATTTATTTGTGTGAAAGGAGATGCTGCACTAAACATCAGCTGCAGAAGAACATTCTGTGCAAACAGCCCTACAGTGTCACTGCTACTTCAGAGGCCTAAATCACATCTGAGTTTTATTATACAAACCATCATATTTTTCTCTTTCTCCTTATCACCTTTAGCACCATAAACAGTGAATCAGTGCAGTGTAAAAATGTCTGTCCTTGGTTACTTGAAGACTGCCTTTTTTTCTAGTGGAGTTAGATTGTCTGTCTTCACCTGCCAAAATGAGTAATATAGTTAGAGGACCTGACCCAAATTTCATGTACTCTGTGTAATTAAAAGCTGTGCATCAGGAAAGACAGAGTTCAGCAATTTAAAGGTGACATTTTTTTCTTGGGCAGTAGAACATACTTCTGGCCTTGTTGATAAAAATATGCGGTTTTGTAACAAAAACAAAAAATGATTGGCAACACTGCTGATTCACTGATGTTCTTCATGTTTCACTGCTGCAGTCCTAACCATTGGGTTATGCATGCTGTGGTAGCCCTCAGTCAGTCCGAATACCAGAGTCAAGGTTTTGTTTGTCGGCTGCTGTCGCTTGCTGGTTGACATCAGGTCGTCTGAGCTATAAAGGAGAGCAGGCAATGACATTACCTCAGTCTTTCTTGCCATGGAGCCCGTAGCAGAAGCAATTCGCAACAGTGCCGGCCAGCTGTTTCCAGATTTCGAACTTCAGCTGAAAACGTCTAAAGCTAAGTACCACGTTGGGGATTCTTCCTTTTTCATGCACTAACTGATGTCCGAAAAAGCCAATAACTGTCTTGCCTGTGGAAAGCAAATACCACACCGAAACTTCCATTCTTACTGTGTCACTTGCTTAGGCCCAGATCATGACGTATCCCACTGTAGTTCTGTGTCCTCTTTAACGCTAGAACTATTCATCGTAGAGCTCTGTGTGTAGCCAGATATTTTTGTCTCCTGTCTCCGATTGCCGATATAGTGTCCGTCAGTCAGCAAACCGCAGATCTTCTGAAAAAAACGTAAAGATAAGATAGAGACAGACTGCATAAGGCCAAGCCTTCTGATGACACCACCTCTAAAAGGGTTGTCAGTTCTTTGGAATTCAGTGAGGTGCTTTGGCAGCCCCTGATGCCCGACTCGATTACTTCGCATGCCTCTACTGAGACCCTTTCGGAGTCCTGTATGCCGCAGAAAACTGCATCGTCTAACGAGCCTTTGGCTGTCTCTGACTCAGTTGGGTCCGGAGCCGCTAAGCAGGCATTGGCTTCCGAGGATACCACTCGCACTTCGGAATTCACTTCAAGGCCTTCGCCTTCTCTTCTGACTAACACACTGATAGCACCGAGGGATACCCTTCAGGCCAGACTTAGAGCTACTCCAAAGAAAACAGCAAAAAGTCTCCATTCCACTACTCCTCTCTGTCATCAAACTAGGACATTTAAAATGGTAGAGGATCTCATCACTTTCATCTGGGGTAATCCGGCCACACCAGCCAAAAGGAGAAAGGAACCTTCTCCAGACACCCAATTGGATTTAGACTCAGAAGGATCTGACTCCCTCTGTATTTGAAGAGGAAAATCCTCTTACTACCTATGAAGACTCAAATGCAGAAGAATCGATTCCTTCTGCATTGCCTCCGGAGGAATTTTCCTTTGAGGAAACTCTCCACATCCTCAGGGAACACTTCCATTGGGAATCAACGGATTTCCCTCAATCCAAGAAAAGACTAAAAGAGTTTCTGGACCTACCCCAGCACAAGCCTCTGGCCATCCCATCCATCTTGGAGGTGGTAGATGATGTTTACCAAGAATCTAGTCTTACCCCTGATACCCTTCCACCTGGCCCCAGAAAACCTGACAGACACTACAGGGTACCTGACTCACATAAATTCCTCTACAGAAATCCTGTAGCAGATCCAGAGGTGATTATTCAGGGACCTAAGTGAGTTAAGGCTACCTCGAGAAAGAATCCTATTCCCTCAGACAAAGAATCGAGGGTCCTGGACAGATGGGTAAAAAAGTATATACCTCTGCAATCAGTCACTCAAAGTAGGAACGCTACGGCTAACGTCTAAGCAGCGTAATTCAACCAAAAGCACATAAATAATCCAACGATTCACCAGTATAGCATAGGAACGTTCATTTATTAGTTCAGTAAGCGCTTATATTTAATATTGCGCCTTATAAAAGCAAATGCCTTATTGATGATAACTTGATTGTTTTTTAAAATTGATTAATTATTTTATTAATGTCATTGGTTGGCTATATAATGGACTGTGCTAACTTGTTCTTTGTACAGTCTGAGGAAGCCCTTGTGGGTGAAAGTGCTTACTGAACTAATAAATGAACGTTCCTATGCTATACTGGTGAATCGTTGGATTATTTATGTGCTTTTGGTTGAATTACGCTGCTTAGACGTTAGCCGTAGCGTTCCTACTTTGAGTGACTGATTGCTTTTTACATTTACATCAGGAACACTGCTTCTCCTGAGGAATATCTTTGTTATATACCTCTGCAACTTTAACTATAAGGGCTCTCAACTGTCAGTTCCATATGTTAAAATATCAACAGCACACTTTGGAACTTTTGAAACAGAAAATTTCTGCTTTTCCAGATTTTGCCAACAATAAAGAGATAGCAGAATTACTGCACTCTTCATATCAGGTGGCAAAGCACTCCTTGCACTGTGGATTTGATGTCCTAGAAGCTTCTAGCAGGGCAGCAGTGACAGGATCTGTTATTAGAAGACATGCATGACTGAAGGAACAGCCTCTCCCTGATCATGTCAAAGCTAAAATCATGGATGTACCTCTTGACAAAGACCGCTTGTTCGGACAGAAAACTGAAGAGGTACTTAAAAAGATGGAAGACAAAGCAAAATTGATGCAGATTGTTAAAGATTTTCTTCAAGTACAACCTCCAAGATTCAGCAGAAATTTTCCCTCTAAACACGGGTCCTTTCCTGCACTAAACAGGCAGGCACAAGGCAAAACCCATAGGGACAGATCCACCAGGACTAAAACTCAGGGCCAGCAAAGAAAAAAACAGTGACCCCCCTCAAACACTAGAGCAGGGAGATCAAAAGCAACCCTGTATGGAAAAAACTCTCAATGACTACCTTTCCCATCTCTGCCTGCCTCCACCACACCTAAAACTAGGAGGAAGGCTATCTCTATGCAGAGAAAATTGGAACTCTATAACAAAAGATCAATGGGTCTTTAAAATCATTGCTCAGGGTACAAATTAAATTTCCAAAAACTACCACCTCCAAGAGGGTACCGAGACCTACCTCCAAACCAGTGGGCAGAAGCACTAAAACAAGTGCAAACCTAATATCCCTAGAGGCAGTAGAACCTGTACCTCCAGAACAAGTTGCAAAAGGATTCTATTCCAGACTGTTCCTTGTTCCCAGGAAAGAGGAGACTTGGCGTCCCATCCTGGACATATCCTTTCTCAATACCTTCCTGGTAATCCCAAAATTCAAAATGCTTACCTTACAACAGCTTCTACCACTGCTGCCAAACAAAGCTTGGATGGTCACATTAGACTTAAATGATGCTTACCTGCACATCCCAATAAGGGAATCATGCAGAAAATTCCTGCACTTCAGAGCAGGATCACTACACTTTCAATTCTCTGCTTTGCCCTTTGACTTATCTACTGCTTCCAGGGTATTCACCAAATGTCTAGCTCCTGCCATTGCCTTTTGCAGGCAAGACAATGTACATATTTACTCTTGCCTGGATGATTGTCTCATCCAAGCAGACTGCAAGGAACTGCTCCTGCAGCACCTCACATTTGTAAAAACCCTACTCACCTCTTTGGGGTTCATTATTAGCGAAAGGAAATCAAAACAGACACCTACCAGGAAAATCATATTTCTGGGAACCTTACTGGACACAGAACAGTAAATGGCCATTCTGTCCCCAGAAAAAAAAGTTTCCTACCAAAATACTTCACTACTCTGGCCTCTCAAACCCAGCTTTCTGCCAGGAAGTTCCTACAAGCTCTAGGGTACATGGCCTCATACATCCTCCTGGTATCACTGGCCAGACTACACATGAGGAAAATTCAGTGGTACCTAAAGAAACTATGCTGTCAACATTCACAACCTTTGGATACCTCCCTACCTGTGATCCCTTGCATAAGATCCGAGTTCCTCTGGTGGGCCCAGGCCTGTGCTCTGAACAAGGGACTTCCATTCACCGTCTGTCCATCAGACCAGACCATAACTACAGATGCTTTGGACATAGCCTAGGGTGCCCACCTAGAAGGCAGATATGCCCTAGGTCTCTGGGATGCACAAATACTACCCTTGCACATCAACCAAAAGGAAATGATAGCAGTACAAAACGCTCTGGCATCCTTCAAACCCTACCTCAAACCAGGGGTTCTTCTCATAAAAACAGACAACATCACAGTCATGTGGTACATCAACAAACAGGGAGGGACTCAATCTTAACCACTGTGCAGACTAGCCATGTACCTGTGGCTAGCAGCCTCATCCGTGGAACTACATCTTATAGCCCAATACCTACTGGGCATCAACAATACCCTTGCAGACCACCTAAGTAGAAACCTGCTGGACCCACACAAATAGCAAATCCACATAAACATTCTTCTGCAAATTATTCACACATGGGGTCCCCCCAGGTGGACCTCTTTGCCTCTCATTTAAATCACCAAGTACAGAAATTCTGCACCAGGGAGTGCCATCACTTGGCCTGGGAGGTCAATGCCCTGACCTTCCCTTGGAATACCCTCTTTGTGTATGCACCCCCACCTCTACTTCTCATTCCAAAAGTACTAATCAAGATAAGGGAGGAAAAACCAAGAGCAGTACTCATTGCCCCAGATTGGCCCAGACAGCATTGGCACCCACTGCTGCACAGCCTATCTCACCAGACCCCCTCGGCAGCTACCTCTGATACCTCACCTGCTATCCCGGGGGGGAGGGACAATGCTGCACCCAGACCTTCAGACACTCAAGTTCTCAGCATGGCTTATTCTATCAAAACCAACAAGGAATCTGTGCTAAGCAAGCAAGTCCTTGACATCATCACAGAAGCCAGAAGGCCCAGCACCAGAAAATCTTACTCTGGAATATGGAAAAGATTCTGCTCCTGGAGCCAGTCCAAGGAGGCAGATCTGCCCTCCATTCCTCTTATTCTAGATTATCTTGCTGAGCTTCTTAATAAGGGTCTCTCCTTCTCCTCCATAAAGATCCATGTTTCTGCCACCTCGGCACACTTTGATACAGAACAGCCATTGTTCTCCCACCCTCTTATCAAACAATTCCTTAGAGGAGTCTCTAATATCAGGCCTCCCAGAAGACAGCCCACCCCACCCTGGGACCTGAACTATGTTTTAGAAAAGCTTACTCTGCCTCCCTTCGATGCAGCATCCTCAGAACTAAAGTACCTCTCTTGGAAGACTGCCTTTCTCCTGACTATTACTTTAGCTAGGAGAGTGTCAGATCTTCAAGCCTTAATGGCCATTGAGCCATTTATCATCTTCTATGCAGACATGGTCTCCCTGAGAACCATCCCTCCTTCATGCCAAAGGTGGTTTTGGATGTTACCCTCAGCCAGGCCATCCACCTGCCCACCTTCTTCCTTAACTCTCAGAACAAGGGGGAAAGGACACTGCATTCTTTGGATGTGCACAGGTAACTCAGATTTTATCTGGATCATACAAAGATATTCAGGAAAACTGACCAGCTCTTGGTCAGCTTTAAAATAGGTGCACAGGGGAAACCAATATCCAAACAGACCATTTCCAAATGGATAGCACACTGCATCCAATTTTGCTACTTCTTGCATGGAAAACCACTCCCTAGGACCATCAGAACCCATTCCACTGGGGCGACCTCTACTTCCACAGCTTTCCTTAGAGAGGTACCCACCAAGGACATCCTGTAAGCTGCCACATGGACTTAGTCCACACCTTCACCTAACATTACCATCTGAACCTATTCTCAAAAGGGTTTACCTTTATATGTGCATAATGCACATGTGAGAATGCCACAAGTTCGAAAAGACTTTTTAAGATTTTGAAAAGTTGAAAAAAAATGCTTCAAATGTGCAGTGAGCAAATGCACAGTGACATTCACTCATTGCAGATTCGTCATTTTGGGTGCAGATTGCACTATAGTGGGGATCGGGAAATGGACCCTTTCCCCACTATAGTGCGATCTCGGAGTTAGAATATTAAAGTAGGGGGGGTGTGGGGGGTGCAGGGGGGCACATTGTGTGTTTGACATTGTAGTTCGAAACTCAGCGAATCTGCTGTTTGATTTGCTGAGTTTTGAACTTCGGTGACGTTCAACATGCAGAATTTGTCCTTTTGGTTCGCACAACAGGAATATCGACAATATGATTTTCAACTATGGAAAGGTAAACCCTCAAAAGCTAGGGCTGGGTTTGCCTCTGCAATTCTGCAGGGCATGCTCACCCAATCTCAAATTTCTGTTAACCTTCCACCCTTCTTCTCAGCTTTGGGAATCTTCCCAATGGTTAGGACTGCAGCAGTGAAACATAAAGAACATAGTACAGTTGTGTACACTTACCATAAATGTAGATGTTCGTGTGTGTTCACTGCTGCAGTCATGCTTTCCCTCCCTCCTTCCCTCTGATATCTGCTTTCCTTAGACACATATTTCTATGGGGGTCTCTCTGACCCCAGGACTACTAATAATTATTAAAATTGGACTTCTTTGGTTGGTAAAGGCAAGAAAAACTGAGGTAATGGCATCACCTGCTCTCCTTTATAGCTCTGATGACCTGACGTCAGCCAGCAGGTGACAGCAGCTGATGCACAAAACCTTGACTCTGGTATTTGGACCGACTGAGGGCTACCACAGCATGGATAACCCAATGGTTAGGACTGCAGCAGTGAACACACTCGAACATCTACATTTATGGTGAGTGTACACAACTGTACTTGTTCCACTCTAATGGCCCTTAGTTTATGAGTTATGTTTGGCTGGTCACACATACAAAGCGTTGCCTTTTTCTTTTACTGATGCTTTAACTGCATCTCTCATTGCAAAATTTTTGGTAAAGTCAAAGTAAATTGGAATTAAAAAAGTACACTTGCCATTTAGAAAAAAATCACCTAAAGACTGATAGACTCAATTCTGAGAAGTAATTGTATTTATTTATTTATGTTTTTATCCAGCAACAAGACTTAAACTTAATCTCAGTAAAAACTGGAGTCAAAATCAGGTTCATAGTTTTCAGGGAGCTCAGAATGTGGGAAGCAAGGATGATATGGAGAATAGCCCCCCCCCCCTTTTTTTTTAGAAAAATGCATGAGTAGCAACCTCTTTTGCTTGTTCCTTCTGCATTTAATTTCATTTGGCATTTTTTGAGATCATAAAAGTAAAATAAATTAAAGGTGTTGGAGAGTGAATGCTGTAGAAGGGCATCAGACTGGTGAAGTGGGTAGAAGGAAAGAGCTACACACTGGGAGTAAAGAAGCTGTTATTCCTAAAAGGAGAGGGGTGCTATGATTTGTCTCCAGAAATAAATAAGCAGAATTGAGAAATATAGCTAAAACTTCTTTATGCGGTGACAAAGGTGGACAGGACAGTGAAAGGTACACCTGTCTCTGGCCTGCTAATGGCTTGCTACATCTTAGTAACATTTTTTTAAATAAATCTCTATACTTAGTCGACATTGTGGTGTCAGAACTTCTACCAAGTGAAGTGCCATTTTAACTGTTGCAGTCAGTGCCTATCTGCCTGCTGCTTCTGATTTGCAGGCAAGCTGTGAGTTTGTGGGGTTTTGTTTTCTCTTGTCCTGATCATTTTTTCTCAGGTTGCTCTTTAAGAGCAGTGTGTGCCACTTGTACAAGAGAATGCCACTCTTCATGTCTATGTAGTCACTCAGCACTCTTCCTTAGAGGGGAGGGGTTTAAGTAATATAACAGCAATAGCAGTATGCATTGTGTTCCCAGGATGGCAAATGTTTGCCACCGTATTCTGCTAAAGAGGCTTTGTACTGCATACCTGCTCTTCTCCAGGGTGTTGTTTAGCAAATATAGCCCACGCCCTTCTTTCTTCCCTCCCCCTGTTAGTATGCATATAAGCTGTTTGGGGGGGGGGGCATTTATCACTTTCTGCCCAGGCCATGCCTCTAGAACCCAGAGTTGCCACCATATTCCCAGTTACTGATTGTGTGTAGGGGTATCCTAGCCTAGTGGCACCACAGCAGCATGTTTTTAAGTTGGAGGCCACACCATCCCACTCCAGCTGTGAATAATATGGGGAATCCTAGGCCAAGCATGTGCTATGTGGCAGGAAAAAGACTTTGTAAAGACAATAGTCTGCATACATTAATGTCAGCCCTCCAAGTATCTGTTGTGAATTGGCAGGTTACCGATGTACACACATGATGAGTAAGGCGTAAGTCATTCTTACTGAACTACGCATATATGAAGCACTGAAGGCTGCCAGAGATGGGTGCATTCATCCTGCACTGCTTTATGCTGGAAGACAAGGTCTAGTTCTACTTTTCTTTTTTTGGGGGGGGGGGTTGTGTCTAGCAATGAGGGATATGAGGTCTTACAGTAATTATACAGTAGAGCTCTCAGCATTTCTTAATTATACTGAATTATAGTTAAAGGTTATAATTTAAACAGAACTAGTCTTACACTTACGCATCATCTCTTTCTTTCTGAATTATTCATTGCCAGTGGAATATTGACCTTTAAAATCTATTTCCTCATAGGCAAATGTAAATCTATGAAATATCTACTGCCTTTTGTAACGTTACTGCGGTTGTATGATTTGCATACTGTATCATGTTACCATTTTGCTTTTTCCTGTCAAATATCTTTGTGTTACTACTGTTTTATGATTTATGTACTGTATCATTTTTGCTTATGTCTTATGGCTTGGCTCGTGGCTGAAAATCGTCCTTGGACCACTTCATTTATCTGATTACCAATTGATTGATATGTAGCATTCTCCATTTAACATGTAAGCAAAATTCAAAGCAAGAGTGGTTTCTACCTCAGCTACCTCCCCAACCTCAATAACTGCACAGTGCTTCTCAAATGTATGTGGCCATGAAGAGGTTAATCCAAACAGAAAGTAAGGAAAGGCTGCAAAATGGGCAGTATTGCTACTGACTTTGCATTTTCATGTCCAGGTACCCTGTGCCGTGATTGATTCCCTAATCTGTAAACTTGTTGACATAATCTTTCCCAGATATACGCCTTGTGTAATACACAGTTATTATTTACTGTTTGAGTACAGTGCCATCCGTGTATTTTGATTTGCTTGTTACTATTCTGATGTTTCCCAGGCATGCACCTTAATCTACTTATGAAGCTGTTAAAGTATTACTGCTTTTAATTCAAAAGTTTTTTTCGATTGTTTAACTGGCTGTCAAATATAAAATGGAAATAACGCACAACAGCATATATTTTAGTTGATGACTTTTCTAAGTTCTTGTTCCTGTGTCCTAATTAAGTAAGGACAAAATTGTATTGCTTCCGTTAAGGCTTATACTGCTGCAACTCCAGGCTAAATGAGAAGTGACAGGAAGGAATTGAAATAAAAGTGCCCCCCAGCTAAAGAAGTTAATTAGTTATGCTGATTTGAATTGAATGTGCATGCTAAAGGCTGTCATTAATTTTCACACAGGCACCTATATGGAACATAATAAAGATTTTTTTTAATCGGATTTATGTGTCACTGTAATATTGTGGCATGCAGGAAGAGAAGGGATGGAGGAAACAAAAAGGTAGATGTCTGTAATACTTCAGTGCGTGATGCAGACAGCTGAAGTCAGAGGGGTGGCAAAGTGGCTAGTTGCAGAAAAGCAGTATGAAGCTAATTTAGAGGTGTTGCAGTCTTGAGCTATTAGGAAAAACCAATACTGTGGACTCAGTAAAAATAGAGTGTATGGCACCCAGTTGCCACTCAGCTGCATGCAATTTTTGTCTGCTAGACTTGTTTATTTCTAAGTTAACATTCAAGAGGTGAATTTGTATATAATTGAAAGTAAATGTGACTGTGTAGCTGTCATCCAGTTTTGTTAATCTCATATGGTCTGTATGTCTGCCCAGTGCCATAAATCACCACAGTGGGTATATAGTGAAAGTGCATACCTTCTTTAAAAATATGAACTCTGGAATTCTGACTTAAAAATGTATACATTACCTGCTTGTCTCACTGCATTTTGCAACCAGCTTGTCATTTTATGTCTTCAGGAACACTTTCTGTTTCCACATACACACACACTGCAGTGTGCAGCTCCACATACACACACACTGCAATGTGTAGCATGCTGACATGTTTAGCATAAGGAAACTAGATTTGTATGTTCCTAGTGCCTTTACCAGAGTTAGGGTCAGAGCTGCCATCTCAAACTCTTCTTTCTTTTTCATTTATTTTGTAGTCAGTCCAACAGAATGGGGTATTTTCTTACCTTTGTGTTGAGGGGACAAACAGTCCAAGTCTTGCCAGCAGTGACATAGGTAAGCTTTATGGAATTGTACATCAGCTTCAGAAATATAGTCCCTGGCACCTCCCCTAGTCCAGGCCTGGACATTGCACCTGTCTGAACAGCGCACCATTTTAGTACTGTAAAAAAATAATGTGCTGAAAAAAATCCCAGTCAATCTTTGGGAAAAAAAAGGCAATAAATATTTAACCATAAACTTTAATAGATATGAAACTTTGTTATCAAAATCCTTTCCTATCTCACTGCACAATTATATGTAAAAAGTACACGCTATGGTGTATGTATGACTACATTATTACTGTTCATATCCCACTGTACTGGACCATCCTGCATATGTAAAACCTGTAAGGAGAAGCCAGCTCTGGTGATGTAAAAGGATAAAGACCTGACTACAGCTTATGTGATCTGATTTTAGTTAGCTGATTGGGGGCCTGAGGGAGCTGGCAGGGGAGGAAGGGAGGGCTTGAATGAGTGGCTGTTGCCACATCTGGAGCAGGGAGTGGCCGTGGGTCATCACTTGGGTGATGCACAGAATGAAGACTAGGTGTTGCACCTATGGAACCGAAGCCCCTGAGCATGCACTGCCCATACGTATTAGCACGTATGCGAAGGTGTGCTTCCTATGCTTGTCAGTACTAACGAAGCTCACAGAACTGCTCCAACGGAGGAGGGATTGCTTGATGAGTGAAGGGATAGTCTGGGCCACCAGACCTGGAAAATGAGAGCCGCTCCTTACCATAAGGAGAACAAATGGGCAGATGAGCCACCCAGAGCAGGGACAAGTGTGCCACAGAACTTTTACCTGGCTCATGGATACCTGGCTCTTCTCTCTCCAGGTAGGCATGAATGGATCAGTTGGGTAAAGGTAACAGAGCCTTCAAGTATATCCGTTGGGGGATGAAAAAAATGAAAAAAAAACAAAAAAAAAAACAAAAAGAATCCCGTAGGACAAACAGTACAATGTTTGCTAATCGTCAGCAATAAAATGGGAACTATCGCACTACCTTCATTAGTTCCTGTGTTTTCTCATCACTAGGTTGTGAACAGAACAACATCTCTGAAAAATGGTTGTAAGGAAAATCGAGGCAATCTTGGAACTTGTGTGTTTATAGAGAAATTACACTTTGGGATGCATCATGGGGGGGGCCATGTTCTAATGCAAAATACTGTTTTTCTTTCTTTTTTTGTTCTAGATGATTATATATATCTGATTTCCTCCATTTTTCAACTGTAGTTTCTTGTAATCTTGATTTAATGGTTATCCATATACAGAGCAAGATATACAGGTAAAGGTATGCACATGTTTGTGATAATATATGTTTTTATTATTCTCCTTGTTTTGCCATACTTAATCCATACCATATCCTGGATCAGCTAGAGGCAAAACTACTTTTTTTTTCTTCCCTCAGCCCTGCATCTTACAAATGCTCATTAACAAATTCAATGTTATGAATTTAAACAACTTCATCAACAGTATATTCTATTGATTAAGGTCATAAATATGCTCATTCATTAAACTTTAGGTTTGTCTTTTCTTGCACACTGTGTAACTCTGATCCTGTTAGTTAATCCAATAATCTGGCTGACTTCTTTGAGACTATCACCAAGCCATGGATGAGGGAAATTGAGTACGTGCAGCTTATCTTGGCTTGGCCAAGGCCAGACCTGTCACTAATGGAGTTCCCCCAAGGATCTGTCCTGGGACCCCTTCTGTTTGGCATCTACTTCTCAGAGGTCCAGGCAAAGACAAAGGGCCTGTGGCTGCCCAAGTTTGTGGATGACTGTAAGTTGGGTGCTGTCATTGACTCCCTAAATGATGTTAACATACTGCAACATAGTCTCACAGCTACAAATAACTGGTGCCAAAGTCATGGCCTTAAGTTAAATAGAAAAAAAATGTATTATTATACCATTCGGCAAAAACATGGCCCCTACTGATTACCACATCAACGGCAACCCGTCTAAGCATGCAACCTGTGCTGAGAGACCTGGGTACTCAGGTTGACAACAGTCTCACATTCAACCATCATGTGGCGGCACTGGTCAGAAAAAACTTTTACTTGGCTCCTCTCATAAGTAAAGAGATTGCATCCAGAAAAATAAAGGTTATTACCTCTTTGTACTCCTCCCTCATTAGGCCTATAATTGAGTATAAAGCCTCGTTTGGTATGTACCTCTCTAAGCACCTGCACCAACTGGAAAGACCACAGAAATACCTCACAAAGAGAATCCATGGCCTCCAACACCTGTCCTATGTGGACAGGCTCAAATCACTATCACTGTACTTAGTATCATACAGATTGTTCAGAGGTGATCTGTGTCTTGCCTATAAGACAATATTGGAGTCTGCCCTACTAGAGATGCTACATATCCCTAAGTCTAACTTCTCGTGCATTACCTACTCAATAGGCCTAAATCTAATTTGCGACATCAACTAAACCTGCTAGAGAGACAAATTTGTCCCCCGGAGGCTGTCCATCTCTGGAATAGACTTCCCATACATGTCAAACACAGTACCTCTCAGACCCTCTTCAAGCGCAACCTTGATGAGTGCATGGGAAACCACAAATTTGTACCAGGGGTTCAACCTTTGTCCCTCATTGACAGGGATGACAGGTGCTGACTGAGGTTTCTTTTTTGGGGATAAACTCTTGGCTAGGCTTGTAAGGGCCCCAGGGCCATTAACCTAGTAATCTCCTATGATCCTATAAAAGTTCACAGTCATTCTAGATAAACAGATACTGGAGCCTAGTAGGTCTTACATGACTAGACACTTATCATGCAAGTCCTCCAACATTGCTTTTAAGCTCAAACAGAATCAAATGAATAGGGAGTACTGTTAGCAGAGTTGGGTATCCAAAATTCCGTGGCACATCACTTTCCACCTTAAATTCCTGACTGGAATACAGCTGATACATTGTCTCCTACATGCCCTACAGGTAGGCATGTGGCAGTGGGCAGACACATCAGCCTTCATGCAGAGAAGGTGATGCTGTGGATCAATCTGATGTCATGCTGAAGCAGATTTGATCATTGTCCCCTCCTCCGTGCTACACATCATCTGCCAAACAGCAACTTCTTGAATCTTGACATATGTTCAGCGTGTTCCATTCTCAGAGAGAACAAGTAAATCAATTGCAAAAGAGTGGGGGGGGGGGCTGTAAAATTTACTGTATCAGTAATTCATGATTCTTCAGTTCCTCATTTCTGTTTTTGATTTATTCTTGACCAGTTCCTATTTTATGTATACTGTAAACAGCCCGCAATATCCGTTTAATATAATAAAGTACTTTCCCATGTGATTTATTGTTAGCTTGTCATATTTTCTAATTAAAAGAGCTACTGTCAAAAGTCTGACGTCTGACTCTGTGGCATAAAGGGATAAAGCTTGGAGTATGATCCAGGTGACCTAAGATCTATCAGCAGCACAGGTGCTGTAATATCCAGGCACAGTAGGAAAGGAGGGAGGGTGTGACCAGCTTTGTCTTACCTGCTCATCGTAAGAGATGGGGATGGTGTCTCTGGCTAGCCAATTGCTCTTACGTAACTTCTGGCTTGTGTGACTGGCTTTGTGACTTTAGGAAGGCTGTCTGGAATGTTCTTTTCATTGATTTAGTTTGTTACAGTATTTGCTCACCAAGTTTATTTGAGTGAAACAATTCAATGTATATGTTCATTGAAAGCTGTCTAAAGTCATCCTGCCAATTTTTATTCTTGTCATTGCAAAGTAGTTTGAAACATAAACTTTATGTATTCGCAAGTGTCAGAGTTATTCTTTATACCATAGTTGAAGGTCTTGGGCCTCTGATCACACTTCTCTGTTTTATGTTTTGTACGACTAAAAGTATTTGATGCATTCACAAGAAGCCAATGAGGAAAAGTGAAATTCCCTGCAAATGCAACTTTTTGGGAAAATGTGTGTGTGTGTGTGTGTGTGTGTGTGTGTGTGTACATGCACGTGCATGCATGTTATTGTACAGCAAACATAAATAACATCAAGGTAATAAAATCACATATACTGTGTATGTCATTTGTATGTATGTATGAATAGATGCAGTGTGAGGAGTATGGTTACATTTAATACCACGATTTAGTTAAGGTCACAGATACTGTGCATGTCATTTGTATGTATGAATGGATGCAGTGTGAGGAGTATGGGTACATTTAGTACCACAATTTAGTTACTGCTTGCACCATTTTCTTTGTATTCTGTGTGTGTTTTGTTTTATATGAAAAATGGTCTTTGGAATTAAACAATGCTACGCAATTAGCAAACTAATTAAACATCCTTTTAACTCTCGGTAGCTCTTTACTTATTCTTCAGATGTTAAGGTCACCCCCCCATCACCCGTACTGCCATAAGCTGCATTCATGTGAAAGAACTTGGTGCATGATCAGCTTTTAATACCCTGCATTAAGATTTTCTATTCAGACAGTATTTACAGAAAAAATTATTTTTTATTCCTTTATTGAACATCCAAATATCTTTGCAGAAACAGGCTGACAACATACATACCTACCGAATACATTTGACAGGGTTAAAGCATTACAGCCAACGTTGCAAGAATTAACTGCTGATTAATATCATTATCTTCAAATATACAGGCTGTTATCCTCAGGAACTGCATACTTTCTTTTCCTGCAGTTTCATGTCAGACATTAGTCTAATAATGTAATCATTCCACTTATTGTTGGACTAAAATTCCAGCAAGTTCCACTCTTTAGTTCAGTGATCATTTTACCCTGCAGTTAGAATCTGTGCTACGGGGTACTGGAATAAAATATCCTGGGATAGTACATGTTTTTCTAATGTTTGGAAAGGATTATACTTTCTGTATTCCACTTCATTTAAGTAACTTTATTCTGATTCTTTTAATTGGGGTTCATTAAATAGTGATGCTTTTCGTAGTTTCAAATATATTCTTATAAGTTCTTGGTAATATCATACACCAGACATAATGACTTGGATGAGGTTAGCAAATGAAATGTTAGCTTAAGCATGAAGCAAGCTGGATTCCGGATAGTTTACACTTAAAATGTCTAGTAGCCCATTTTCATTGGCCAGGAGGGTAATGTTATCCCCTGTGGTCATCTTGTGTCAGTACTATGTTTGCATTTATGTCAGCAATTCTATACAGAGCATTAATACTCTGTTATTGTTACTGTGACTGTTGTTACTCTGTTATTGGTACAAATGTTGAATATTGCCTATCGAGAAGGCATACTGAAACTGATCAATAAATGCCTCCAGTCCAGTTCTGCTCACTTTCCTTCCTGCTGCTGTTTCTATTGTTGTTCTTCATCCCCCTGATTGGAATTGTAGATGCAGGTAAACACTACTCTGCATTTATGGTCTGTGACTTGTAAGGCAAAGAAATCAAACAAATTTATCATTCAAAAATATTTGGTCATTTATTTTTTTCATAATATCATAACCGTTCATCTCTGTGTCACTGTATTATTAGTTGGTATTTTGTAATTGTTGACTCATCTTATATTGTATGGTCGTTATTCTTATTACTTGCTTGATGTTGCTGTTTTATTGATCTTTAGAAACCTCTGAAAATTGAATTTTATTTAAAAATTATGAGTCCCAAGTATTCTAGCAATAAACTGCAATTCATACAAAAAAGTGAATTTTGAAACACACTGTTAAAGTATTAATCCATTTTTGTGGGTACCCCACCACCATGCACACGCAAACACACACACACACACACACACACACACACACACACACACACACACACACACACACACACACATTTGCTTTCTAACTCCAATATTGCTGAAACCCTGGGCGTAACATTTATTCCCCTAAACTCATACTTAAGTTTCCCTGCTATGAGAGTTACAGTTACTGTCATCAGAATTTCAGCAATCACCATTAATTGTCATGTGCCTGTTTCTGTGGAGTGGACCATCTTCAGAATGTATTACCTTGTTGTTATGATGTTGCCACAAATACTTGCACTTTCCCCAAAAGAACTCTAGGCTCACATCATGTGCCTGTGGGCTGAGTAATGAAATAAGACATTGCTTACTTTGTTTTTTCTTACAGTAAGTGGCCCTGCTGTGTAATTAAGCAACTCAGTGCAGAGTCTATACACATTAGTCATCGAAGAACTGGCTAAATAACAAAGAAAGACCACCTGTCAGCAGAGCTGGGGAAATGCATTTGATTAGTGACCCAAATGTCATAGTGCTACCTGATGTGTGATGGAGTAAGACCATGCAGTAATGTCTCTTCTAGTCAGGTAGTTGACAGTGAGCATTGGATACTGGTTGGCTTTCATATTATACTCCTGGCATGGATTTTTCTTTTGAAGCTAACCACTCCATAACTCTTGCAAGAGTAGACTGCACTGTGCATTGGTCAGTGTTAAGGTCCATATGTGCACCATGGTCGTGCTTCGATATACACCCACAAGTACCTAATACTGACCATGTACATAGTTATGAGCACAGAGATGGGAGTCACTGGGGGATGCACCCCAGCAGGATTTCCTTGCAGCCCCTACTCTCGCTGTGATTGCTGGCGTCAGATACTCACTTTCACTTTTCTCACTCATCTTCTTTTAGTCCAAATCCTGCATAATCAAACCAAAGTTGTTGGCATTGCAGTCAGGCCTCCATTCCTATGACACTGAGCTCTTCTCTGTCCCTCCCTAACTCTTTTCTTCCCCAGCAGAGAGTGGTGGATGGTTAATAGAAAACTGGTAACAAGATAATTAGTGGAGAAGCAGATGCTCATAGCACAAATGAAGACATAGAGAGGAGAGAGGTCCCTCTCCACATGGGCATTATGGGTTGCTTTCCTCAGAAGTGTATTTTTTATCACAGACTTACTGAATTAGGCCATGGCTATAGAGCCAGTTGATTGAGTTCTCCATATCCTAAAGAACATTCACATAAACCTCCATTGCTATCCTATCATGTTAGGTACAAGGGAGGAGAGCAATGTTTGTAATTAAAAAATATCCCTTTCTGACAACGGTATAATTAAAAAGCATTGGGCTCCTTCCCATGTAGCAGTGTAGCTCTGTAGTATAGGTACTCAGCCCTCATTTCTTGACAGGGCCACAGATAATCATTTTGATAATTATTGTGGCTTCTGGAGGCCTGTGGTCATTGGGTGGAGACAGAAAATTAGTATGAATGAAAAAAAAAATCACGGCTGAATTCCAGTTTCTTTGTTTTTCTCATTCTGAGCGTTAAGAGTTTATGGCTGTTTGCCTAAATTTTGGGTAGTCCCACTTTCCTGGGACTCTCTGAAAGTGGGCAGCATCAAACAGTACAACATGTTGTACAAAATATAAATAAATAAATGATGCATAGCTAGAGTATTACTAATGGAGCGGGGCTTCAAAATCCAGTGTCAGGTTATGATTCTGAGTTGTACATCCCTAGAAAATACCAGAAAATTCTCTTTCACAACAAGTCCAACAAATACATTATCCAGGTAGCTTCCCAATGGAAGAAGTACTTGAGGTAGAATTTAAAGTGTGCAGGAACTCCATCTGTCATGTTCCTCCAGTGAATACATTTAACGTTCCTTCTTTCTCAAATATACAGTTTTGCTTGATATAATTGATATAATCGTATGGTATTCTAAACTTCTTTATTTGAGATAGAAATAGAATTCAGAAACAAGCAGGAAGTAAGGAACTCAACCTGCATGACCCAAAGAGGAAAGAAAGAAATCAATTAAAGCATTCAGTAGTCACGGGAGATGACTGAAGTCTGAGAAATCGTTTAAGTCTCAATACCTCAAGTATCTAGCAAGAACAGGAATCCTTTTGGATATATGTAGCAGCAAAGATTATTACATGTAATGCTTTTCTGAAGGTATCTTTTGAAAACTTCTCTCAATGGGCATTTTTTTCCTTCAGTGATTAAATTCACTTTAGTAAGGATTTTTTCCAAACTATTTTTTTACTCTGCCATTATTTATAAGATTTTAGTTTTGTTTTCTGATTAAGTTACTCGGTGTTTCTTAGCCAGGAGGTTAAACCGTTTCATTGTGAACATCTTGCAGGTTAATAATAAATGTTATATTACAATAGATGTACAAATTATAAAAGTCAGTCTGGGATAAAAGATAGTAGTATAATTCTAAAGAATTTCAACATTTTATTTATTTGTGTAACAGGACTTATAAATCAATCTAGAAGGAGGCACCAACACTGAAAGTAGAATAAATTAATAGTCTGGCAGTGACTTCCTTCACATTTATGTCTAGTTTCAGGTGAGATAGAAAGCTGGAAATGAAATGATTTGTTTATTATTTCTAACATTAGCAGGTAGTGGATTAAAGATGTGTGGAGTGGAGGTGGAGCCAATAAAGTTTGTGGTTGTTTAAGATTCCTAGCACCACTTAACTGAGAGCAGAGTGAATGTCTATTGTTAAAGGTACAGTCTTGAGAAAAAAGAATGGTTACTGTGTTAGATCAGTAGAAAGGCCATATTCCTATGTAAAAGTCAGACCCCACTCTATATTGTATGAGATAGTAAGGTTGTCTTCTGCATAATAAGAAAGTCATCTTGCAAATTGTGCTCAGTAGGACTTGAAGTCATTCTGAGTTATTTCAGGTGCAGCAGTGCTTCACATTTGGTCATCCAGATCAATTGTTGGATGGTGTGCCTTCTACGTATGGTCTGCAAATTCTTCCTTTATCCATGTAGAGTTTTGCCTGACATTTCATTTTTATCCCACATACCAATTTTTTTTATTCCTAATGTTGTCCATAGGTATGCTTCTGCTGTGTGGGTGTGCTGTGTTGTTTGTCTTTCGGCTTTTCCCAGTTAGGGGTCCCCACAGCGGAACTCCGGTCCGCTAATGATTGGCAGTTAGTTTTTATGGCGTCGACTTGCCAGCCCGACGCCCAACCTTCAATGAAGGCACACCCATTCAACGCATGTCTTTCGAATGCCCACTCGACCGCGGGGAGGACATGCAGACTCCACACAGAAGGCACTCCCAACCCAAGCCGAGAATAGAACAGGAGAACCTCTTGCTGTGAGGCAACAACGCTACCACTGCACCACCGCGGAAGTACTGTGTGTGTGTGCTGTGTATGTGCACCTTATGATGGACTGGCATTTCATCTGGAAATGGTCCTATGCCTTGTACCCAGTGTGCAAAAAGATAAGCCTTGGTTCCCCTGCAACCCTGAACAGGATGAGTAATGGTATAGGTTGGTACTAGGCTAACTGCATTTGCAGGCCATTTTAAGCATCACCAGTTATACTATTTGAGGATCAAACCCTGCATCTTGTGCCTGTAAGGTAAACATCTTAAACATTATATCAACCCCAAATGTGTGAATTAACAATTTAAGAAAATGATGCAGTTTGCAAGAAGCTGTATTTCCTTTTTATGAGTGATAGCTTCATGGAAACAAGATCATTTTAATATAACAGTTGCTTTATAGCCTCACTACACATCTACCCTGCATGGGAATCTTGCCAAGGATAATATCTTTTGAGCCCTTTATTGACCAGTTTGCAGGACGTACATTGGCAACATGGTGGTAAAAGTCAGCAGAGACATTAACTGAATGAACCAATTCTATATCCCTACGAAGTGTTTGTGGTTATTTCAGATAATTAAAATGAGTAAGCTGTGAGAGAAGACTAGATAACACTCATGTAGGAAAGGTGGAAGCTGTAGCAAACCAGAAGTAAGGTGAACAGAACACTGAGGCAGGAGGAAAATGCTGACCCTTAAGACACACTAAAATGCAGAAGACTGTCAGTGCATCAGTAAGTTAGCTTGTGAACTGCACAAGGGGGATTCAGATATTTGTATTTTGCCTGAGATGGTTAATTAGTAGCAGCGCATCAAATCCAGAGACTTTTCTGAGCACAGTGAAGCTCATGCTTGTCAAAATATGTTTATTTATCTCCTTAAAGATGTTCGCAGTAAGACAGCAGCTGTGTAGTCATAGTGTGTCAGCAACACTGAGACCGTATTCAACCAGAAACTCTGTAAGTTGTCATGCCCTAAGTGCTGTGCTAGAAAGCCTTGCTGAATTTCAGAATTGTCGTGCTTAGTACAGGCATAAACAAATAGCTTCAAAAGCTCTACAGTTTGATGAAGTCAATGCATATGTATGTTGTCACATCAAAATGCATTGTTGTATTTAATGTGACAAACTTAATGAATGTTGTTTTTTGGCCTGAGTTTGATTCTCATATCTTCCACTTGTGTATTGTACTATGCTGTGTAAATCAGCTCAGTCAACCAAACTACTAGTGTTGGGATGTCATTCTTTGTTCTTCATCAGCACTCAGGCTTTTAGGGGAGTTCCATATTATTGGACCAAACTCATTCGGTTTTTACGATCAGTTACCCTTTTGTTTCATTGTTGTAGCTATTTTATGTTGTGTTGTTAGAATATTGTGGAGAATACCCACATAAAAAGAAGCAAGCAAGAACAGTAAGGTGCTGAAGTAGAAGTAAAAAACTATGGAACTGCAAAAGCAATGGTGAGGCCTGTGTTCCTTGTTTGGGCAGATTCTGATGCAAGCACTTATCAAAAGTGATGGTGAGACCTCTCTTCCCTGTCTGGCTAAATCCTTCTTGGGTGTTTCTGATGTCCCTGTCTAAGTAGAGTCTGATGCGGGCACTTATGTCTGCCTTTCCTAAAACTGAAGCACAGACTTACAAAAAGAATCTTAAAACTTATCACAAATACAGGTATTCAGCACATCGTAAGTTCAGTAAAAGAGGACCAAGAAATGAATACAGTTGACTTTCTTAAAATTATTGAATAAAATGTCTGTAGTTGAGGCAAGAGTCGATAATATCAGTTTCTTGGACTTGATGGAGTCAGGTGCTTGGTTTTCTTAAAATTTGACTTTAAATATTTCCATATATCTGTGATGTTTGAGCACTTTCAGAGAGCTTATTGATTTTTGTAGTGGCGTTTTGTCCATAAGCACTTCACAAGTATGAGTAACTGTCATATGTAAATTTGTACTCTCTCCTGTTGGGGGAAAAACTGTAATATTCAAATACATAACTGTAACTTTTTAGTCATATTTGTCATTTGGTACCAGGTGTGTCTGAAAAATTAAAAATTAATGCTTACATTATTAAATATTGCTTTCAGTGGTGATTAGGCTAAGCTTACTACATTGGATTAATTTGTGTGTAGATTCCGGATTATATTCTGTTTGCACTGCTACTCTGGACTTCTGAGTGTGAATCCATCAGCTCCCCCAGTATTATAGTGATGTTGCACCCTTGTCAACTTCTTCTCTGTTGACCAAACTGAGCAGACAGAAGAGCTGTCAACAATGGAAGCACTCAACCAGATTTATATATCTGTATCTATATCTCCACCTATAGCTATCTATCTATCTAATCTGTCTAGCTATAAATATGATATGAGATGTGGACTTATCATATTATCATTTGCACCCATTCCATCAATCACTGTTCATCAAAAGCAGACCTGTTGCACTATGAGAGGACTCAACAATGCGGACAAGGAGACACTTCCTAACCATACTGTT
Source organism: Protopterus annectens (assembly GCF_019279795.1). Lineage (NCBI taxonomy): Eukaryota > Metazoa > Chordata > Ceratodontiformes > Protopteridae > Protopterus > Protopterus annectens. The sequence goes on from NC_056739.1 coordinate 544,215,113, forward strand.
AACCGTGGTCGAGGGGAGGGGTTATCAACCATAACTCAGTGATCGCTTGTCTGTTAGATAAGTAGTTGTAACAAATTGGTAGTTCAAGGAATATAATTATGATCTTCAAAAAAGTGAAACTTTCCATGCAAGTAACCTGAATACATATTAAATCTGAGACTCCCATATCTCAGAATAAAATACATAAATAGAAGGGGTGTGGTAGGTATAGCCTCCAACATCAGGGGTTGCAAGTGGGAACATTTTCTTGATATCCAGAGCTTTACTCATCAGATGGCACGTAATTTAAAACCTAATCTTACACTTTTGCAATCGGACTTATTTTACCTTCCCATTAACACAGACATCACAACAGCGTGGTTTATTTGCTGTTATTCTGTGTAAAGGTACAGGAGGACTGTTGTCAGGAAGGTGCTTGCTTGCTTTGCATATGTCCCTACGTATTTAGAAAAGTATCAAACCAGAAAAGTCATTTAGACGCAAAAATGTCACACCGAGTTCTCTGGAAGGATGCTGCATTAATTGTGGGTAATTCAGAACTGCATCGTGTAAGTGCATTGTACTGTACGTACTGTTTTCTTTCAGTTAATAGAAAAGATCTTATTTGTGGTCTGTAAAACTATGTTGAAGTAGATTATATCTCTCCACATAGCTAGGTTATTTTGAAAATGTCTGAAAAAGGCTCGCTCTAGTTGAAAGAGTACAGTGCTTTGTCTGTTTTTTTATGTTTAGTTCTGGAATGCCTGTTGTAAAATTCTTGGTCTGAAGACAGTCCGCGTCCCCTTCCTTATCAACATTTTTCTGGATGGAAGACAAAATATTTTTCTTTAAACCTTTCTCAGGCCTTTGCAATGAGTATGCTAAAGTGCACGTTTTGTCAACATAATGATTTGACAAACAGCAGACAAAAGCATTCCAAAGACAGGAGCCGCCATCATATATTATGAAAGCATCTAAGTTCCTGGAAGCATGGCCATTCTGTAGTGCGTCATTTTAATTGTTTATGTATTAATTGATGATCAGGTATCCATAGCCCTACTGGTTGCACATATATAAAACGTAATGCCTTACAATTATCCATCTAATTTAAAAACATTGCACTGGTGTTAGTTACAGTGTGGGTCACTGAACATCAAAAGTGAAGCATATAGTACATGTAAATCATCAGCACATTAAAACAATAATAAACACAACAAAAAGTCAGCAGAGTCTAACACTGAAAACAACACGTATCCCACAGATTTAGTGTGTATCCCCACAGTGCACAAAGATTTAGGAAGTTCATAAACGTCATTGCAGGGAGCTGGTTCTTTGCAACTCTGCTCCTAAACATCAAGAACAAAGTCACTTAACAGTGAAGAGGGCAGTGTAAAAGGGGGCAGTGTAAAAGGGCAGTGTAAAAGGGGGCAGTGTAAAAAGGAAGTGCTGTCCAGTTCTGTGTGACAAACCTTTTCTGCAAACCACTTCTTAAACAGTCAAATCTGCCAGACAGAGTTTTTCACTGAGCCAAAATGTATTCCTTTTATGTGCTACTCAGTTCAATAACCTGATACTTGTCCCATTATTCTAAAGCTCATCTATTACCAGATGACCACCTCAAATCTCTTCTTACCCCTTCATTTTTTCCATGGCCACCCCCTACTTTCCATCATGGATATTTGTCCTCTCTTTTTTATTTTCTACTTACTGAGCTCTTTGTTTTTTAATTTAATTTACTTATTCATGTGCCATCGACAAGATCAGTCACTTATGGTACTTCACTCCCAACTGTCCACTCCTCTGCCACATATCAAGTTTATCCCTATCATAACATCCGCAGTCAGCACTGCCCTGATTTTTTTGGGACATTTTATGGCTAGATATAGGAAAACCATCATGTCCTGTGGAAACCCCCCTCCCCCCAAGGAGCTGACTGTGATCATGCAATAAATCTAGTGAATGTTCTGGAAATAGTCAGCATTTTGCAGCACCATCCTGGGTTACTTATTGTATCACTGTGTGATTTGTGAGGCCTGCAGTGGCAACAAGTTCCCACCATTACCAGAGGTGACTGTCACAATGCCAGAAATGCTCTACTTCCCACTAAGAGAAGTTGGCTTCTGGGTATTCAGCCATACCCACCTAGTCAGGCCTTGGACACCAGGTTCATGGCTCATTCTTGGTCACCTACATTTATGTCCATTGTTTGTCTGGGATGAGTTCCCTGACATTATAACAGCAGTTACCTCATTGTTGGGCTTTGCATACCACATCTACAAACAGTATTTATGTGTATACTCAGACATACAGTAATGTTTTTGTCTTATTGAGAGGGCATGGTTGTTCTCCCTCTGACCAAACTCAGACTATTCCTCACTACCTTCTGTTTGTTCTCACTGGTTTTGGAAAGTATATTCCCTCTTCTTTCATCTTCATCCATTGGGCTAGTGACTTGCTAACGTTTTTCTTTATCGTCAATTCCCCTTCCCACTTCTTGGAAGTTGCCCCTCTTGTATACAAGTGGGAGAAGAGGGGAATTCCCCTACTATAATATAGTTTGCCACTCTTAGCCTGAATCTTTCCTGCAGACATTTCTCAGTTTCTGGCTGATGTTTTACATCCTATGTTTAGATAAATTCATTCTATTTCCTGGGTGCTATTGTTTACTACTGAAGGGTGGGTATTTCCTCTCCGCATATTCCCACCAGGCCAGACCTAATTCCATTCTTCATTACTCTATTATTGCTCTGTTCTTCCCACCTCCTTGCTTGCACCATCAATATATCCTGTAAACTGTTCTAGTTATCCCTACCACGTACACATTGTACCTTGAAAAAGAGTGATTGAGGATCTTGGAATTGTGGGTTTATGTTGATACCAGCCAAAGCTATCCACTTTTTCATCCCTTTAGTAATTCACATACTTCTATACCTGAATCCTTGTTTTTCAGTGTGACCCTTTAAGAAGTCAAAATCATACAATCAGTTTAGGAAGGATATTGCAGTCTGCTTGTCCTGCTGAATTGTGGCCAAACATGACACACAACTTCTCAGACACTGGTAGCAGTTTTTTTATCAAAAGCAGTTTTGTAGAACAGCAGAAGAAGGTGACAGCGGATTTTATGATGCAAGTCTTCCTTTCCTATCTGCAGTAATTCAGACAGTAAAGATCTGGCTGACAATGTCAAAGAATTTACATAGGTGCTTTGGAACCTTGTCAGTACTGAGTAGTGTTCAGTGATGGGAGTAACTCATTACAAAAGTAACATGTTACTATAACATATTACAATTTTGAGTAACTAGTAATATAACACATTACTTTTTCAAAACAGTAATGAAGTAATAGTAATATATTACTTTTTTTTAGTAACTAGTTACTTTTGCATTACTTTGCAAAATCACAGGTCGGGAGACCTGCCGGGGCAGATAAAGTGACCAAAAAAAAAGGGGGGGGTCTTTCCTGCTGAGTGTTTCTGCCCCCTTCCAGGTTTACTGGATGATACACTGCTCTTTGTAATACACAACCCTGCATTAGCTAGAACTGTGCATCCTTAAAGACACCTCCTTGCAGTAAACAATTGCTTTTAGCATACTTAAAGCAAAATGCTGCACCTTTACAGATAGTATGTCAATCTTTAGCTCCCCAATATTACTGGGGACCTCTTATCACTATGAATATGCCAAGAAATGAAAGTCCCATTGCATCTCCAAAAGAATTGACCTCCAAGGGGACACAATCCACAAGTAATAAAATACAGTTAATACCAATTGTCCATTTTTATATTTACCTCCATTAGGTGAAAACGGCCCTACATGTCAACAATGATACAGTCCTCCTAACTTCCTGAGTGCCAGGCTAGAACTCCCAGTCTCCCGATTCTATCTAATATCCTCACCACCACATTCAAAGAAACAACCCAAACTATCTCTTAGTGTATTGGTCACAAGCACTATCAATCAAACATAAAACCTACTAGATGCTGGCTGAGACAGCACTGCCAAGGCATGTTACAAGACTGGGAATAATTTGTCTCTTGTAAGTTTTAGAGGTACTGTTTATAATATAGGACTTTGTATGAATGGTTGCCAATTTTATTATCAGTGTACTACTTTAGGGCTTCTAATTTTGCCTTAAAATTGTTCACTTGTCTGTCTTAAAATTGTTGATTGTAAAAGGTGGACAGCTGTAAACAATGACGCATAATGACCAACAGCTATTCGGCTAATTCATCTCTTCTTAGTCTGTAATATTTTAAAGTCAGTAAAACTGTTATTTAAAATGTCTCCCTGTTATGAGACTTTCATCCCTTCTTATTCTTTTTTTTGCTTTGAACCTGCCTCTAGCAGTAAAAGGTTGTTACACAACTATTTGCACTACTTGATGCTGCTAGTTTTTCAAATGCCCAAATTGAGACTTTTTTTTTATGTGAGACTTTGCAGGACAAAAAATACTTACGGCATCTGTACTCCATGGTGGCAGCATCTTCTCTTTTAAGAACACTCTGCATTACACATGTACCAACTCGAATGTTAACATGTTCCTCACATTCACACGGAATTTAAAATAGCCACTCCATTGAAAGAGAAGGTAAGTAGGTAAGAAAGTGAGCGTGTGTATATGTATATGTGTGTATGTATGTATTTGTGTGTGTGCGTGTGTGCGTGTGTGTGTGTGTGTGTGTGTGTGTGTGTGTGTGTGTGTGTGTGTGTGTGTGTGTGTGTGTGTGTGTCAACTGTCCAGATTTAGCCTCATAGGTTTGGTCGGATTGTCATACAATTTGTGGTTTTCTGGCAAATCCTGGAGGACTGAAGTCACTAAATAATGACATATATGAGATTCAGACTTCATATCCTTCAGAAAATACATACTAAGACAAATCCTGTTATTCTAGCAACTTTCTAAGTTAAAAAAGGAATCCCTATTTTGGGCCATTGTATCCCCATTATTTCAGACTTTGTCCAGATTTCTTGCACTAAGAGGTTGAGGGGTATACATACCTCTCAGTTGTCGAGATATTTGCCTTATATTTTGGATTATTCTGTAACATTTGTAGTTTTCTGGCAAATCACTGAGGGCTGAAATAATTAAATAATGTCAAACATTTGAGTTTCAATTTCTTTTAGAAAATGCATGCCAAGGCAAATGTCATTTTAGCAAATTTCTAAGTATATAATAGCAATATTTAAAATCTGTCCCTATTTTCGGGCCTTTGTCCCATTATTTTACACTTTGTTCAGATTTCTTATGCTAAGAGGTTCAGAGGTATGGAGCTATGGTATGTAATGCCCTAGTTGGAGAGGGGGGCAGATAAGTCAATTAACTTGATCAGGCTTGACACTATTGGTTACAAGAGACAAGAGCCTGAAACCTGTACACGGACTACCAGACTGCTGAAGGAACTGAGCTTCAGTGGAGACTGGAGACAAGAGCCCAAATCCTCTACATCAACTTCCAGACTGCTGATGTGACTGTAAGTTTGAGTTTTAGTACATTTTCCCAGAATTATTAGTTTCAGTGCATTTTTAAGAGATTATGAGTTTCATTTCATTTCGTGAAATTGTGAGTTTCAATGGAAGATAAGTTTACTGCTGCTCATACTAAGTCTGTTTTCAATGTGCAGGTAACTGTTTTGTTTAGCAAATGGCAGTCACTGTTTGTGCTGTAGAATTTGAAAGCAGTGTTAGTAGCATAATTGCCTTTGGTGCAGAAATCTGTGGATTCTACTCTCCACAACATGTAGATGGAGTGCTGATATTGCGGTGCCCTTTCGATTGCTGATTATTTGGTGCATTTTAAGGGGGGGTAGGGATTCTACACTCCTGAGTGTGTCCTCCTTTGTGTGAGATGCCTAGTAACTATGAACTTGTTGTCAGTTTGTCAGCCATTTCCTATTGCAGTATTACATTAAAAGAAATTGGTAAGCTGGTAACAGGCAATTAATTCTTCAAGGGCATGAGGCACTGAATTTGTAGATGAAACATTGAAATGTAAAGTTGTTTTGCCAGTAGCAACCTCTTCATTAGATACAGATGTGTAATTTAATGTAAAATTATTTTGATGGCTTTTACTTCTACAGAGATTGTGTTTACTGAGTGATATTGGTGGATTGTAATGTGACATGTAATATAACGATTGATAAACTATACTTATGTAAAAGTAACTCAAGAGTAACTTGTTACTTTAGTTAGCAACTAGTAATAGTAATATATTACTTTTTTAGAAAAGTAATAAGTAATAGTAATATATTACCTTCACTGAAAAGTAACTAGTAATAGTAACTTATTACTTTTATAAGTAGCTAGCACAACACTGGTAGCATTATTTCTGCAGAAGAATCTCATTTTCTGACTGAGCAAAAAAAAAAAAAAAAAAAAAGAGCAGGTATAAAAAAATACAATGGTACCTGTGGATTTAAATTTGGAGATTAATTGGAAGCAATTACTGTGTAATTGAATAATTGACTTGTTTTATTCATTGAATGGATTAAATAAGCTGTGTAAATTTTGTGGTGTGTATTACTCCTGGAAGCCTGTGAGCTGAGGTGGTAGAGTGTTCAAGTTGCTGCTTTTTTTTTTTTTTTCAAATAACTTTTTATTTATTTCACAAATATCAGAACGTTACAACAAATCCATGAATGGATAGCAGAACACTGTATGCAAGGACAAACATGAAAACAAAAATAAACTACCTAAACCTATAAGCAAACTAATTTATATACAATATTTACAAACGAAGGTGCTACCATACAGAAGAATAGATTAGAAGAGTAAAGTCATAGCTATAAGGGATATCATTGGATCTCCGAGTAAAACTGGAAGTGGGAACTATACAATATTTTATTTATTTATTTTACATTTGTTGACCGGGCTAGTCTACAAGAGAGGATAATAAGCTACGAGCTAGATTAATCACATAGAATTTGGTCAAATAAGCATTTCCAGAATTCTTTAAAGTAGGCTTTTTTTCTTAGGCCCTTTTATGATAAGCTTTTGCACAGAAATATATTTCAAAGCCATCTCCTTAAATCCCGTTTAACAAAGTTTAGTGTGATCCATCCAATTTTTAGTGATATATAATTTGATAAGGGAGCAGAGAGTGATTAGTACATGATGTTTTAACTTAGGTAACATAATGGTGGCGATGTGGAGGATGGCTGTTATCCAAGAAAGGGTAGATTTGTGGTACCTCATTTTCTCGAGGTGTACCTTTAAGGAACACCAAAGTTTGTGGGTATGTTTGCAGAACCAAAATATATGAAGAAGGTCTGCTTTTGGAAAGGAACGACAAGTACAGGATGGGGACATTTTGGGATCAAACATATTGAGCACAGAAGGCGTATAATAAGAGTTAGTACTGATCATCAGTTGTGTGTAAATGAGTTTTTTAAATGGGGATAATTCTGAGGTAATTTTATAACAGATAATTTTTGTTCCTCCGTAATAAGAATTCCTTGATTGTCCCAATAACTAGAGAAAAGGCAGTCCGAGTTATGTATTATAGAGTTCAAAAGGTTGTAAGATCTGGAGAGCATTTTCTCTGAACTCGAGACAGTAGTTATAATTTCACAGAGTCTGATGATGTCCTGACAATTGGCCGGAAGATTAGCAAATTGTGATGAGATTAATTCTCTTAATTGTCGGAGATTAACTGTGTATTTGTTATTGACTTTGAGAATTAGTCGTAGATCAGAAAGAGTATTATCCTTATATTTGAAAATATCCCATACCATAATATCCTTAATAAGAGGAAAGTTGGAGAGGTTAATCGTCAAATTATTGATCTTGATGTTTGGATTTAAATGAAGAGGTTGGAGTAGAGGAAGGGTTTTATCAAGGTTGATGGCTTTTACCAGTTTTTGGAATAATCTGATCTTGTGTTTTAGGGTGTTGGATAATTTGGAATTGTTAATAGCAGTCAGGGATAGAAAAGGGAGAGCTTTCGGGTTAATTTTGTTGGTAACAACGTGTTGGTACCATATTTTCATCCAGGAAGGGAATGAATTATAATCTTCCTGATTAAGTTTTGAAATAGTCACGATTCTGTTTGCACAAATAGTCATGTAATAGAGTTGAAGATTTGGTAGACTTAGACCACCCTTTACCTTTGGGTATGCTAGCTTAGAGTAAGATATCCTAACTGATTTAGGAAACCAAATAAATTTGGCTAATTCTTTATTCATTTTAGAGAATATACTATTAGACACAATAAGATTTGAAGCATTAAATTGGTAAAGGAGTCTGGGCAAGGTATTCATTTTCCCTATCGCAGCTTTGGATAATAGAGACAGATTCATGAGTTCCCATCTGTGGAGGTCATGTAATATTTTAGCCCATGTTCTAAGTAGGTTGTTTTGAAACATGGAAGCTTGATTGTGCTCAAAGTGTATGCCAAGATAATTAAGGTGGTAAGTTGTTTGAAAGGGAGAATCCGCAAAGTAGTTAGTTTTATGACTTGCAGGATTAATTGGAAAAATAAGTGATTTCTTATGATTGATCTGATAGTCTGAAGCCTTAGATAATTTATTAATAGTGTTTATGATTTTACACAGGCCTGTGTTGGGATATTGAAAATATAAATTAAGGTCGTCAGCAAAAGCAGAAAACATTATATTAGTATTTAGAACTTTGGGAACCGAGTGGTAAGTGTTCTGAGCAATATATAGGAAAAAGGTTTCAATGAAAATATTAAAAAGAAAGGGGGATAATGGGCAGCCTTGTCTTGTCCCATTCGTAATCCTAATTGGGTTAGATATTATTTTATTTACGTATAAATAGTTGGAGGAATTTTTATATAGTAGTTTAATCATATCAGAGAAAGCTTTGGGTATGCTAGAGTAAGATATGGTTAAGAACAAGAAGTCCCAATATACTATGTCAAATGCCTTGGAAGCATCTAATGTTAAAGCATAGATCGGGTTTTTGTCTTTTTTTGTAAACTGCATTATGGAGTCAAGAGTTAGGGTGTTATCCCAAGTGTGCCTATGACTCATAAAACCTGCCTGGTCAGTGGAAATTAAAAAGGACATAGCTTTTTTAGGTCTGTTGGCCAGAATAGAGGAGAATATCTTTATATCAACGTTTATTAATGAGATGGGTCTGTAGTTGTGGGGATCAGCTTTGTCTTGCTTGTTTTTTAAGATCATGATTGTTTTTGAGTTATTCCACTGCAAGTCAGAAATTCCATTATTTATAATGAAGTTAAACACCTTTAAAAGAATAGAAGAAATTCTTAGATTAAAGACTCTAAAGAAATTGGTAGTGAACCCATCAGGGCCAGGGGATTTGCCTAATTTGAGGTTGGTAATAACATCTTGAATCTCTTGAAGCTCCAGCCGCGCAGATAACAGGGATGTTTAATTTTCATTCAGGGAGGGGAAGTTAATAGTATTCAGAAAGTTCTCCATATGAGAGTTCATAGGTTCATAGGTTCATAGGTTCATAATAGGCTATCTGCCCGAGGGCATTTACAAGCCTAGCCCATCGTTTTGTGGCTTACGCCACCCCTTTAGTATGGGGAACTATACCCATTATTTTGCTGTGCCTCTGTCGAGCAGTGACACTGAGGTAATCCCTGGGGTATATCTGCGATCTCCCATCCATTGGTCAAGATTTCTCTTGAACAAGGCCAGCGAGGTGCTCTGCCTCACATGTACCGGGATTTTGTTCCACAGCATAGGGAGTCTTTGGGTGATGAATCTATCCCTCCAGCACGTCCTATTAATAGCCGTGTCAAGGTTTAAGTCTCCGCCTTGTGGCTCTGATGGATCTAGATTTTTTGAGGTGAAGCATATTCATCAAATCTGGGTTTGACATGGCCTTGTATGTTAGGCAAAGGTCACCTCTGAGCAAACGGTAAGCGACTGAATAGAGCTGGAGTTCTTTCAGTCGGGCAGCATAGGACAGATTTTTGAGACCCTTTATCCTTTTGGTGAGGAACTTTTGTGGCCTCTCCAGCTGCTGCAAGTGTCAGGTCAGATACATTCCGAATGGGGCATTGTACTCAATCATTGGTCTGATGAGTGATGAGTAAAGGGAGACTATGACCTCCCTTGATCTAGATGAGAATCCCTTCATGATAAGGTGGGCAATGTAGAAGGTCTTCCTAACTACTTTAGCTACATGGGTGTCGAATGACAGACTACTATCAACCTGGGTCCCCAGGTCCCTGATAACTTCTTCTGTGCTCAGTGGATTGCCACCTATTTGGTAGCTAGGGGTAACCTTGTTTTTCCCGAAGGGTATGACTATGCATTTTTGGCATTTAACTTTAGGCCGTGGCTCTGGCACCAGTTATCCGCTTTCTGTGAGACCCTTCTGAAGGATATCTGTGTCAGATGTGTTTTCTACTATGGCGCCAGTTTGCAGTCATCTGCAAACTTTGTCAGCCATAACCCTCCTGTGTTTGCTTGTACTAAGGAAAAGTAGATGCCAAACAAGAGTGGGCCCAGGACTGTGCCCTGTGGGACACCACTTGTGACAGGCTTTGAGTCTGACATGGCGCCAGCAACTCTGACCCTGTGGGTTCTGTCACTCAGCCAGTTTGCAACCCATCTTGTGATGTATGGGTTGACATTTAAGCTGATGAGTTTTTCAATGATACCCGAGTGGGGTATTGTATCGAAGGCCTTAGCCAGATCGAGGTAGGCTGTATGGACTGCCTTTCCTCATCAATGGCTTTGGTGACTGTTTCGAAAAGTCAACCAAGTTTAAAAGGCATGATCTGCCTTTGACAAAGCCAAACTGGGTTGGATCCAAAGTCTGCAAATTCCCTATGTCTTTATTTATGAGGTCCATTATGATCCTCTCCATGGCTTTGCAGATAAGGCTTGTCAAGCTAATGGGCCGGTAATTTCCAGGGTCGGTGGAGGCACCGCCTTTGTGAAGTGGTACCACAGTTGCAGTGCGCCACTCCCTGGGTACGTATCCAGAGGTAAGACTTTGATTAAACAGCTGTCCTAGCTGTGGGTTTAATTCCTCATTGAGTTCATGGAGCACACAGCCGGGGACACCATCAGGTCCCATGGATGATGTGTTTTTTGCTTTGGAGAGAGCAGTTCTCACTTGGGCGCTGGAGATGTTTGGGGGGCTGCAATCGTTTGGTATAGATATCTCTCCTTTTGGGAGAAGTTTGCACTGAACCTGTCAGCCAGTATGTTGGCAATGTCTGTAGGATCAGTAATCTTCACATCGTTTTGAACTAGCTCTGAGCATATCTGGGAGTTTCCTCCCAGGTTTCTAACATAGCTAAAGAAGGCCTTATGATTGTCTTTTGAGTCTTTAGCTATTTTTCTCTCAAAATTTGCTTTGGATGATTTTATGAGAGCTCTTAGTTTTTTACTTATAGTGATCAAGGGTGTCTTACCTTTTAAGGATTTTGCTCTATCTTGTAGTAGCTTCCTCCTTTTGTTGTAGAGTTTGTTTATGGCTGGGGTCCACCAGACTGGACGCTTGCCTTTGGTACAAAGAGTCTTTGTTTTGCTTGGGATTGCCTTATCCATGCAGTCCTGCAGGTGCTGGTAGAAGGCATTTGTAAGTTAAGAGTGTTAACTTCCTCCCTGCCATAAACATTTGAGTAAAGAGAATGAAGCAACTGAATTATTTCCAAGTCAGATTTATGAATTTTATTTTGGTACTGTAAGATAGAGATTCTGGGAGAACACTGATTGTTTTTTATTATTCTTGCTAGAGTCTTAGAAGGAATTTACGCCCACTCAGAATAAGTTGCAATAAGTTTTTGTTCTTGCAGAAAATAATTTTGTTGTTGGAGTACTAGTAAGTCTTTTTGAGTAATATTGATCAATTTGTCTAACCCAGGGTCTGAGCTTAATCTCTGTTTCTTTTCTAAGATTGATGGGTTTAAGATCAGATTAGCTTTCTTCTCTTTGTTAAGCTTTTTGTAGAAAGAGGCCTTGTTAATCAAGAATCCTCTCAATTTGGCTTTACAGGCCACCCATTGAATATCTAGGAGAATTTGAGAGAGCTCAAGATTGGTGTCTAAGTCTGCTAAGATATCATTCGTTTCTTGGATTATGTCTTTGTTATGCAGTAAGTTATTGTTTAAAGTCCAGTTGCTGTAAAAGGGAGTCAAAGGCGTCTTTGATGTGAATATGATCTTGAGGGAAATTCTTGCATGATCTGATAAAAACCTAGGTTCTGCATAGAAGTTTATCCTAAGATTTGCCAGGGATTCAGAAATTAAGAAGAAATCCAACCACGACCAAGTTTATAGCATTTCGAATAGTATGCGTAAATTTCATCTTTAGATATCACTGAATGAGATAGGATCCATAAGGTTGAAGTCAGATATTAGTTCCCCTAGGGCTAATGAGGCTTGGACACTGTACAAGGAAGAATTACTGGTGCGATCTATGCCAGGATCTATGACAGCGTAAAAAATCGCCACCCAGTATGAACTGGTAATTTTGGAATGTTGTAAATCTCCATTATAAAGACTTGTTCTTGCAAACATGGACCATAAACATTTAGAAAGAAGACTGGTTGGGAAGAGTTAGGGAAATTAGATATGCAATAGCACCATCTACCATTTTTATCCGAGTTAAAATCATTGATTACCCCCTGAAATTCTTTCTTAATTATAATGGCCACACCCTTTGAGTTGGAGCTATCACCCGCAGCTATGATAGATCTTATCCATTTTCTGTTAGTTTCTTTCTCCCAATCTTCCTAGAGCATATGCGTTTCTTGCAAAAAACAAATATTAGCCTGTGATTTAAGCACAAGATGTAGTAGCAGACTTTTCTTAGCTTTATTTTGTAGACCTCTTATGTTCCACGAATCAATGGACCAAGCCATGTTCACTGACTAATAAAGATTAAGAGGCTTGGGGCTTGATTGACCATTTTTTTCGGATATGGTACCAATAATGCATAAGGGGAGGAGATGACATGTAAAACTGGGTAGACAAAGGAGACAGAGATCCATATCAATCTTCCAACCTCTAAAAATATACTTACAGCAAAAAAGGTAGCACAGTACTCCTTCAAATATAACCCAGTGCCTAACCACCCAAACCCCTTAAGTGAAGAAGTACAATAACATTGGCAAGAGTGACAGATCTTTTTAACTAGCAACAGAAACAAAACATGAGGAATAAACACTATTCATAACCTGAAAGAAACAAATGGTAAAAACAACACTACTATACATACGTACAAAAAATACTCATCCAAAACTGATAATCCTACAACCTTACTTCAATGCAACCACGAGCATCCACTAAAAGCGCGAGGTTAGGAGAAGTAAGGATAATTCTGGTAGTTTTATATTTGTTATGAAGGGAGTAGGTAACCTATGACGTTGGCTAAAGCTCATTAGATAATGTGAAGAGAGAGCCACCATATATAATTCCACAAGTATTTTAACTAGGAGAATAGAATATTATAGGAGAATAGTAATGACTGAATTTTAAAAAAGAAACTGTGAGACGAAACCCATTAATATTCATTTATGCATATAGCAACGAATAAATAACACTAGAGGTATGAATAATATAGAGTTGTAATAATATAGAGAAAGAAAAAAGGGAGAGAAGGAAAGAAGAGACAGAAAAGGAGACAAAATAAGAACAATATGCGCTATTAAAGTAGTTGTATATAATAATCATAAGTAATAGAAGAGGTATGATGTGGGATAAATCACTAGCAGGTAGATGAACTAACTCTGCAAACTACAGATTATTATGAAAGTCAGTGTAGCAATACAATCACAAGCATAAACCACTAAGATAACAAGAAGGAATATTATGTTAAGTAACCTGCAATGATCATACTCCATAGGAGACCAAGACCATATTATGTACAGGATTAGCCTATATATAATAACAGTCATCATAAAACAATAGTTAGGTCAAACATTAAAATGACCTAATGTCACTGTGGCAGGAATGTATAATGCCTGTACTAGTAAATCTCAGTAAGGAAAAATCTCTTCTGAGTTTAAAAGTGCTGACCCAGAATAGAATCACGGAGCCTGCATAGGCATATGACAATCTGCTGAAAGTAAGATCAACAACAGCACTCAAAAACCAGAAGTGCCCCCTAAACTTTCCTATAGGCATTCATGTCTGTATAAATGCTGCATAGTAATTGCTTAAAACTGTAAAGCAGCCAGCAAAAATCAGGATAAAAAACAGCATAATGTTGACCTTTATACCTGAAAGAATGATATAAATGACATTAACACAAGTGTCAACAGTTCAATATGTATCTGACAAAAATATTGTTAGATTTAAGTCGAGGTATTTTTCCCGTATATAAACTTTCCTACAAGACTCAGCTTTTGTAAGCTAATCTTTAGAACTAGTGTAAGGAAGGCATGAGTTGCTGTTTTATTAAATTGGATTTTTCCATTGCTACTCTGGCCGGTTGTGGACTTTTTGCTGCTGCTTCTCATAGAGTTGTTTCATATAAAAAGAGCAGGTATATTTAAAATGATCTTTCCCCTTTAAGCCAACTGGCTGCAAGGCTTGTTTTGAGATTCAGTAACTAACTAAAATAAAATTTCTCTCCAGGAAACAGCAGCATCACAGGTACTTTGCCTGAAGAATGCCACCCGACTAACATATCTAGCTCTGTGGGCAAAGAGTACAGCTGCAGGCCTTAGAGGTTTAATTAAATTACAATCAGACATTTTAATGGATGGACTTCTGAGGCTGTTGCTGTGGTAACAGCTTTAAACAGCTGCCTTAATGACGAAGAGGGATAGACAATCTATTAAGCGGCACTGCAGTCTGTTGCCTCCCAAGAAAAAGAATTATTCACAAACTGTCTGTGTTGGTACACTTACAATATTCTCATTAATTACATGCCTCCACAACTGTCCCTCACTATGACAAAAGACCAGAAAATGTGCTGTTGTATGAGGTGCGCGCTTGCAGAGTTCCATATATCTCCCAGGAGCATTTGCTTGATATTGTTTCTTTTTAGTATTTATATCGGGATGCCCTCTACTTTTGCACTTCCATAGCATTTGTGAAACACTGTGTACTGTTTCCAATGATAGTAACCACCATGCACACCTATATGTATGTATGCCTACGTGTGTGTGTGTGTGTGTGTGTGTGTGTGTGTGTGTGTGTGTGTGTGTGTGTGTGTGTGTGTGTATATATATATATATATATATATATATATATATATATATATATATATATATATATGTATGTATAGGTATATGTGCCAAAGGAACACAAAGAGAAGTCTTTATCTTGTACTGTTACAAATGAAAGCACTAGCTGATATGGTATAAAAAGTAGTTTTCAAGTTATGTGTCCTCCCACTTTTACATATTTTAATTATGCTGTTTTCATTTTTTTCTTCCACAAATTACAGTTGTGTAATCCCTTGTGTTTCTGACTTTTTTAGATCTCAGAAAAACTGTTTGAGAATACATTTATTATATAAATTGTATCTACAACTGCTACTGTGCTTAAACAGGGCGATGCATTTCAGCAAATTTAAGTAATGTAGACAAATATCTATTTAATAATTCCTTCCTGTTATCCATCCAACATCTCCTTATTAGTTCATTTGGCCATTTCACAACTAGATAGTACCACAAGGTTCTGTAATGTCATGTTTTCAGGGTGAGTCTCAGATGTAGGCATAATAAAATAACAAGCAGTGTTGGAGAAAGATTATTTTTTGTTAATAAATACTTGGTAGTATCTTGGCCAGCTTGCTATTAGCTGTCCACTTGGTTGGTGACCAAAATAACAAGTGCTATCAGCTAAGATGTATATTGCAAAAGGTCAGGGAAGCAGCTGTATTAAACGTAAGGTCAAATGAATAAACAGTAACAACTGATTAAAAAAATGACTGCATTTTAGATGCGTGGTCTCATAGTTAGATGTGTGGTACATGCAATTTTACAGTCAGAAGTAAACACTAAACTCCACTTTGGTAAAACAAATAGCATATATACTTTAGTTAATACTTTTAGTCGGTTGTGCTCATGAACATGACAGTGATGAGATGTCTGCCGTTGTGGTATACAATAATAGTGCAGTGGTCTGTATTGTGCCTTACAGGTCCTGGTTCTCTATCTGTTTGGATTTACAGCTAGGTGGCGTCTGCAGATTCTGCATGTCCTCCATACATTTATGCCAGTTTTTTCCAGGTTCTTTGTTTGCAGTATCTGGTTGATTGTATGACAGTGCCATTACTCCAAAAGAATCCATCCATCCATCTACAACCCCTTTTTCACATTTTTGCATATGGGGTCAGGGTGTCACATCAGCATTGATAATCATCTAGAGCCACTGTTCACACTGCCAGGTAGGATGAATGTCACTGACAATTACTTTTAGCAGTCACTGAGGCTGCCACTTTACCCCACTGTTGAAAGAATGTGCCATTAGAATATGAGGTTAGGAGTGTGAGGGTCTCTCCCTCTCTCATAGGGGGGTACAAGAGACAGTTGCTTGCAAAAAGACATGTTTATCACTGAAAGTGTATTAGAGTTTTATATTTCTTACTGATCAGAAAATGCTTGTTGATGCAAAAGCCTGCTGATCTTATAAACATTTTAAATGAATTAAAGTATTATTTAAAAAATGGCACAGATATTTGGCGGTTTACCACCACTCCCCATAATTTTTAGCATTATCCGGAATTCTTGACTGCAGACGTTGAGAGGTATGTATATGAAATATAGAAATAACTTGTAGTCTAAAGAAAGCATTGTATATTTATCTTATAAAGGGATGGGGACACTTCTTTAACAATGTTACTTTTAGTATTAGCGACTAGGGCATTGCTTGAGGATAAATGTTACTAATGCAGCCCCCCCCCCACTCTCCACTCCCAAATTAAGAAATAATACCCCCACCCTGTGTTCAGCAGCAGGGCATTTCTTTTCACAATAGCACTGAGGATTAAAATGCTACAACCTTTTTTAATGAATCTTAAGGTCCAATTTAAAAAGTAAATCTGCGTTTTTCATCCCACCCATTTTGTTGACGGCTTCCATAAGGTTACAAAAAGCTGTATCCTTTCTGATAGCAATGGCATGCCTTAAATACACAGTATCCTCTTTCCTTTGGGATGCACATTGAAACATTGATGACATGCTTCTCTTGTCCATCAGACATTCCTGTTGACAGCCTGTACAGGACTCCACTCCTACTTGTCACCATGACATCATAACCAAGAAATCGTAGGCCCACCAGTATCTGCTGTCAGTCCTGTCAGAATTAGCTCTCAGCAGCTGATGTTATCTGCAAATCCACAGATGAAAATTGTCAGCCTCTGTCCCATATGCATAATGTGTTGCATGAGTCTTCTGTATTTTCAGCAGTCTCTGAATTTATATTACATAGATGTATTATGTTTGGAGGAGAGCTTTCTTGGAGTCTATAAATGGGAATATAAATATTTAACTGCTGTCCTACAGTGCTGTCATGTATGCCTTAACTGTCTTTGTTTGGTGATCAGTCATGTGATATTGTCCAGCATTTATATAAAAGTTGCATTAAAACACTAAGCTCAGTGGAGCCAGCTCAGCTAAGACATTAGATATTTTTTTCATTCTTTAAGTAGGCTGGCTGTTTTATTTTTATTTATTTTTAATTTTTAATTTTTAATTTGCAGTTTATGTTTTTTAGTTTCTAACTAACCTCTGATATGTATAGGTTTAGTTATAGCTGTGTTCATTCATACAATTCACTGTATTAATTTTCAGATGAAGTTTTCATTTTATTTTTTGTTTTTGTTTTTTAGAAGAGAGTGAAAAAATATGTTCTCTCTCCCCTTTTCATTTTTGCTGAGGCAGGGCACTTATATATGTGGATCTCAGGAATGGAACCAGGTGAATCTGCTGGTGGTGCATTAGTGAATGAATGTTTCACTATTATCTACATTTCCCACCTGATCACTGAGAGGTGTCCATTCAGTTTGGTGCCAACATAGTCCTTTAGATGGGTTTCGGGAGACTGCAGGCTGTTTTACTGGTGTGTATTGATAGAGGATGCAGACCATGGCAAAACAGGAAAATAATTCTTAGTACACTCAACACTGCCAGGTGTCAAGCTGATGAAATGAGTACTGACTACTGACCAGAGTGTGAGGACTGAACTTTAATCCTTCTGCCATGTCAGTACACGTCCAGAGCAGATGTCCCTTATGAAGGACATTTGTCTTCTGACAGAAGGCAGTGTTTGCCCAAGTCCACCTAATGACTTTTGCCTTAATTCACTGGATTGTAACTTATTTTAAAATCCTGCCCGTGATGTATATCAGCTTCAGAAGCGGAAGGCATTGTGTCTGTCCAGTGTAGACAGACGAGGAAGGCATCATGTCTGTCCAGTCTAGACATGTATTGTTACAGGGTATACAGCCACAGGTTGGGAGTCTTCCTGTCTAATAACAGAAATGTAGTTGAGAGTTGTTTTTGTATTGTTGTTGTAATCTGTCATCCATTGTAACCAACAGTTCTTTGTTATTGTTTGTAATACTGTCCTGGGCAGAGCCTGAAATTGGTTTAGATGGATCAGTGCTGCATCCTGGTCAATAAATATACAAGGAATGGCTTTTGAGAATGCATTTGATTTTGGGAGTCATGCAATGATTTTTGGAATGAAATTTCCAATGACATGATTTGTCTGATTTTCATGAGCGTTCTAGCATTCTTCTCACAAGAAACCATTAAGTAGAACTTCAGTGTGTGGTATTTGTTAGAGAAATAATTAAAAAAAGGATGAGGTGGGTATACAGACCTTAGCATAATATGACCATTATTTCATGTCATTTCAGTAATACCCTTTAGTTGGATTCAGTTTGATCAGATATCCCACTGAATGAATTGCCATTTGGTCAAACGGCTTTGTGTAGTATGTGTACAAGGTGGTTAGAATTTAAATCGTAGTCATATTTAGAGCTGTAATTGTCTTTGGGTTTACATTTGACCAGGGGCGGCTCGTGCTATAGAACTGCAGGACTGCAGCCCTCCCACCTAGAAAACCCACCTAGAAAACAAAAAGAAAAAAAGTAAAAGTAATAAAAACAGTTAGCTCACGAATCACGAATCCCGGAAGTCCACGCATGCGCACACGCACTGGTTGGAACTCGGAAGAACTCCAGACTGCTTTGTCAGGCAGTCTGGATAAGAGAAAAGACACCTCTGCCCCGTAAATGCCCAGAAGTCTGTGTGGTGACGACCACACAGAACAGAAGAACTCTGGACTGTTTCTTCTGCAGGCTAGACCAATCAGGAGAGCTTGCGTGGCTGGACCCAATCAGGAGAGAGGTGAGTTTTGTCTCGCGACTGGAGGATTTGCCGTTAGCTTGCGCGGGTGAGGAGCTCTCTCCAGGAAGTGTGTGTTAGCATGGATTTACTCCGTTACTCGCAGGGCTGGATTGGATTTACTTTCCCACAGAAGTGTGTGATGTCAGTACTCACATCCGTTCTATGGGACGTCTCGCAGCCATTTTAGGTGAGGAGTGTGTGGGTCTCTCGCTCCGATGTGTGTTTTACTTTCTCATGCGCTGGATTTACTGTCTCCGTTCTCGGTGAGGAGTGTGTGTGTGTGTGTGTGTGTGTGTGTGTGTGTGTGTGTGTGTGTGTGTGTGTGTGTGTCTGTGTGTGTCTGTGTGTGTGTGTGTGTGTGTGTCATCTGACATTAATGATTTATTAACTTGCTCAACTTGTGCAAACCTCCAAGAAAAACTAGCACAGTAATACATTAAAAGCATGATTAAAAGTAAAGTCTGTTGGTCAAATGATAATACATTGATTCTTGGATAACAAATCATTAAATCATAAGTAATGACAATCTGTTTTATACAACACAATATGGCACAGCTAATCACTATCACTGTATAGTATAACAACAGATTAACTAGACACAAAGGCAAAATACAACACATAAAAGACAGCAAACAAGATAAACGTTTCCCTATATAAAGAGTATGTTGTAATGCAGAACAATAACGTTACACCCTGTTCATATATATATATATATATATATATATATATATATATATATATCAAATGCAGAAATAGTGCTTTTAATTTTGACTGTAGAGAGCTAATCTCTTATTTAAAATTCCATATATGTACGTATTAAGAAATGCAGGTATTTCTTCCATTCCAACAAGTTATTATCCTTGTCTGCTACATGGGACACTTTTTAACTAATTATCCTACAGCTTCTAGGTGGTATCCTTGTCTCCAGCATGGGACTTTTTTGACCAACTGCCCAGCAGCAATTGTCATGGAGTACGCAAATGGGATGCAATGCAGCTATGCAGGGTGTAAGCAGTCATGGTCCCTCTCATATACAGGTGCCATTGCAAGAAGCATACATTTTTATGTTGAGGGTTGTTTTGTAGTGGGCTGTTCAAAACAATCTAGTTACCTAATGCTCTACACATGAACAAAGTCCGCAACATCGCATTTCTAATTATTTTCTAGCTGACTATATTTCATGCCAGGTCATAAATCAGTGCACAAAATGTAATGCACAAAACTACTGGGGGTTGCAGGATTCGGATATAAAATAATGAGGCTTAAATAGTCTAGCAAACATATAAATATGCTAACACAAATCTGTCAAAAAATAAACTTTCATAAATGAATGATAAAAAAGTGTGAATACCACTGTATAGTTATGATGCAAGAAATGACAGTATTACAACCCATTTCACTTTGACAAGTTGAAATAGATGCAGTAATGAACTTTATATAAATAAAAGTGCATAAAATCAGTTTAATCAATGAATGTTTTTTAGGTGTTCACATGTCAAATTAAATCAGTTAATAACTATTAACATATTGTGTGTGTGTGTGTGTGTGTGTGTGTGTGTGTGTGTGTGTGTGTGTGTGTGTGTGTGTGTGTGTGTGTGTGTGTAAAGCTGTGCTGAAAATTGGCTTTTGTTCCAAGTATGACTTCCCTGGTTAACAAATGTTAAATAAATAAAAATGACAGGCATTTGAATTTCAAACTTCATATTCTTCAGAAAGAACCTAGTAACACAAAACCTTTTATGCTAGCTTCTAGCAATGTTATAAGTTTATAAGATGGATATTTGAAATTTGTCCCTACTTTTTGGACTGTATTCCCCCATTATTGGCTTTGTTCAGGTTTTTTTGTGCTAAGGTTGAGAACTATGGTGAGAAGTGAGAACTGAATTCACTGAATATGTTTGGGGGCTGTATTCCCCCATTACTCACTCTGTCCAGGTGTTTTTTGCTAAGAGGTTGAGAGCTATGGTGAGAACTGAATTCACTAAATGGTAGCCATTTAAGTTTCAGTCTTCCTCTCTTTCACAAAACAGCTGATTTAGCATAGTGGTATGTTGCTCTGACTGTTTTGCACAGAGGTTTGGGTTCAAAACTTGGCAGTGAAAAGTATGGTGGTAACATGGCATTTTATTCTAGCAACTTTCCAACATTATACAAGCAATGTTTAAAATGTGTCCCTGGTTTTTGGCCTTTTGCCCCCCCCCCCCAATAAATTTTGGCTTTTTCCAGATTTCTTGTGCTGCAAAGTTTAGAGATACAGCTGAGTGTCGAGTAGATTTTACAAGGAGCTAAGATTTTACAAGGAGCTGCTTATGCTGTGTCTGCTTGTATTGTTAACAGCACAACACAGGTACTGTACTTGCTTTTAATGCAGAAGGCTGTGGGTTCTACTCCCACAGTAGGTAGATGCATTGCTGATACTGTACTGTGTTGTAAAGGGGGGGTGGATGCTGCAGTCCTTTTTGGTGAAGATGCATAGTAACTGAACCTGTTATCAGTTTGTCATCCATTCCCTATTGCAATATTACTAGCATACCATTTTTTTTAATGCAACATAGGCAATTTATTCCTCAAGGGCAACAGGCACTTTATTTGTAGATGAAACAATGACATATAAAGTTGTTTGCTAGCAGCAACCTCTTCATTAGTTACAGATTTCTTTAATGTAGAATTATTTAGATGACTTTTACTACTTCAGAGATTGTGCATATTTACTGATATTGGTGGACTGTAGAAGTTTGAGTAGACTTTTATGATGGAAATGTTCTGAATTGGGCAGTTTTGTCATTACTGGAGCATGCATTTTGTTTCATTGTTTACTGGAAAAATATTCAAAACAATAAATTTAAAATGCCCTCTAACAACCATACTGTATTGTACAAGGAATATAATGTAATACAATCAGGAAGGTGTATCAAAGAGCATGTGTATGTTTCGTGTGCAAGGGGCTTATGATTTGAAAACAGTCCAAAGTTAATCTTCATCTTCCACTGGCAAAATGTATTTTCTTTGAATGTGGGTTTCAGTGCTGCTTCAATGAATGTGAGTTTTAAGGGCAGAGAAGTTTTAATGCTAAGTCTATTTTCATTGTGAGACTGCATTGCTTTGTTTAGCAGATATGTATTAGTGTTTGTGCTTTAAAATGCAACATAAAACTTTCAAATGAAATCTAAATCATTGCAGAAGTAAAGCAATATGCATATTACAGTGTTTATGGTAAATGGGGTGAAATACCCAAGGAATGGGACATTGGAAAGGCTGCAAGGGGAGGCTCCATTCGACCATGATTTTGTGAGGGGCGAAGGGTAACAAACTCAGACAGCTCTGGCTGAACTATACCTCTCAACTGTCCAGATTTTTGCAGAACAAATAGATTTTTGCTTCCTATTTTTGGTTTGATCTTCATAAAATTTGTGGTTTTCTGGCAAATCATTTAGGAATGAAGTCACTAAATAATGACAGACATTAAGTTTCAGACGTCATAACCTTCAAAAAAATGCATGCTAAAGCAGGACCTGTTATTCTATCAACTGTCTTAAGTTTATACAAGAGCAATTTTTACTACTGTTTGTATGTTCCCCCAATATATTTGGCTTTGTCCAGATTTTCTGCATTAAGAGGTTGAGAGGTACGTGCAAATAAATCGCTTTATAGAATTAGAAACATCTAAACCTCTCAACTGTCCCCTATTTTTGCTCAAAATATTGCTCTCCCTCTAATAATCCCTCCGCAAAATAGCAATTTTGGAAGAAAATGTGGAAGGTTTATTATCAGAGTTATAGATTACTTTTATTTAGAAATGCATGTAGATTCTCTAATTTTGTCAGCTGCTCAAGTTAACAGTACTAATTAAAAAAGTGTCCCTTCTTTGACAGGTTCCCAGCTGTATTGTGTGGCAATTTTATATTTTTTGCATCACATTTCTGGTCCATTTTTCATAAAATTGTGGTTTTCTGCCAAATTAGTGGCAAATCTTGAAAGACTGAAGTTAGAAAATAATGGCAGACATTTGAGTTTCAGATTTCATACCCTTCAGAAAATTCGTACTAATGCAAGACCTACTTCTATTCTATTATCTTTCTAAGTTTATAAGAGCAATATTTAAAAATTGTCCTTATTTTTGGGCCTGTGTCCCACTTCTATGTATGGCTTTGTCCAGATTTCTTGCTCTGAGGTTGAGAGGTAAGAGTGTCAGAGCCATCACCGTCAGCCAGAGACATTTCAAATTGTGACATACTTGTTGCACCCCATTCCCCCATGTAGTGACTCTGGATGTGTCCAAGCAAGGCAAGGAGCAGTTATGCAGTGTAAGTGTGTGGAGTATTCCTCCATTCAAAGTAGAAACAAGTCCGACAGTAGCTTTTCATCTGTCCTTGATTTTGCAGAATGTTCTGGTTTTCTGTCATATTTTTATACTGTTGATTTTTGCTTCTCATTCAGAAAATGCATGGTGTCGTTGTGCCCTATTGCTCTGTGTTTAAGTAGCAATGCTTTAATGACCATCAAGTAAGTTTATCAGAGATTCTAAGATGCAAGTAAGCTTTAATAAGAATACTGTTAAAGAATTACCAACATTTAAAGCCTTTTTTGTTGTTGCCGTGCAGAGAATATTTACATAACTAGATAACATATAAGCCTTAGGTATTGAAATGCATATGACAGTATTTGTAATAAAGGACAGGATTACAGTATTTTCAGAAGCTCATTATAATTGTTGGAGACTTGCAGTCATCTTTGCAGGCTTTACCAGTAAACTAAACAGAATGCCAATCTATCATGTGTGGTCCATAACTTGTGCAGTAATCCTTTAAGCAATTTATCTTGCGCTCGTTTCTTGTTTGCTGTTCATTTTTTACTTTGATCATGTCTTCCCCATGAAACAAGTAGATAGTTGTCAGGCAGCAGGTCTTTATTGGATAAGAAACATTTTTACAAGCGGGGGTATCGCAGATATTGCTACTTTCAGCGTGTTATTTGGTAATTTTATAAAGCTGAATTCCAATTATAATTAGAACTGCAGTGCAAGGAGAAGTGGTTTGAGTTTAGTGCTGCTTGTTTTTTTTTTTTTTTTATACTTGATTTTGACTGGCATTCCAGTAATATTTAAAAACTAATTTATTTTTTCATGCCTCACAACCTTTGTGTTTCCATCTAGATATTAAGTAAGCTGTCATGTAGCCAATGCATTGAAATATTTTTTTCTTCTACACTTCATTTTGTCTTGATTGGACTCTCGTAATGATGGTTTGGCACCCAGGGCAGCGTATTTAATTAAAGTTCCAGTTGTTGTGGTTTTGAGCATAGCTCCACCCCCTTTTAATTGACCACACCCATTCTCATTGGCTCCATCCATTCAGCTGTCTCCTGCAGCCCCCCCCCCCTTTAATTTGAAGTCACCAGCCGCCACTGCATTTGACCTAGGGCTAGGGCTAGATTTAGTTTTGTTAATGTAGGAGGGTATTGTACACGGTGTAAGAGATGAGGGAGGGGGTGATGGATTTGTGTCTTATTAGAAGTTGTATCTGTAATTATGTGTATGTTTGTGGTTTACACCTTTATTAGACTGATTTTACTTTTTAAGCTTTTCAGCTGTGTATCTACTCATTGTTCATGTAGTGCTTCGTGGTGTGATATGGAACTACTGGTAGAAGATAGTTGTAAATGGACAGCGTTTGGAAACCGAGATAAGCACAAGCCGAAGGAATGTCTCAGGGATCAACACTTGGATGTGCTGTCATGTCAAAGGAATGCAGAAGAATTACTCAGTAATTAAAAGTCTGTAACAGGACAAGATCTCTGTAGAGGGTGTAAGTTGTAATCCATAGCATCTGGATGCCATTCTAGTAATTAAGACTTGGCAAAAGTGTGTTCCTGTACAGTCAAGTGAGAAACAGTTGATTTAAACTACATCAGTTCATCACCATGCTAACTAACATTTTACATCTGATTAAGGATAAAGTAGCAGATGCATTTATGAGTATTCTTAGGTAGTGATAACAATGAGAGATTTTACAGAAGTGAAGAAAGCCTACAATCTTCAGCCCCATATTTCCTGTTTTAAATCACATGATATGGAGTAATAGAATTACAACAGTACAGTTTGGTATGTGCGTGCATGTGTGTTTATATACCAGCATTTGTGAGACTAGCCCAGGTATGGGCAGAGACTAGACTCCAAGTAAAACTAGTTAAGAGGGAGATATGCTTGTTGTATTTTACATGCCGACATTTTAAACTGATATAGCCGTTAATATTTGAAGGCAGTGCTGCAGATTATTGTTGTGGTGGCTGGTTTCAGACATACCAAATAAGAACTGTGGGAATTAATCCTTAATGATACCAATGATTTGTTGTTTGAACTGAGCTTGACCTGAGCAGTAAAAACTTTGCAGGGCCTGTAACTAGAATAATACGTCTACATTCAGTGCCAGAAGCAGGAAAGAAATGACTTACACAGGAAAGGGAGACTGTTATTTTTATGCACACAAAAGTGGGTCTTCTAGCAGTTGTTTGGTTTCTGTTCAACTCCCATCATTTTTTTCACCTAATGTGGAATGCATATGGAAAGCAGTCTTGTTAAAAACACTAACATCTAATTTGCACTTTTAGTTGCAATTAAGCATAACACTGTAGGTTATTAAACTCATTAAGACAAGCAAAGTGTTTGTAGATGTTACAAACTAGTAATGCCTAGCTTTTCAGTTTTAAATCAATGAAGTATTGTTAGGCCCATAATGCATGGTATTCTTCTAAAGATATTTCTGCCAGAGCCAACTCTCAACATTGGCTTCACTTTCTGTTGACTTTATTCTTGAAAACAGGACTAGAGTTACACACTCAGAATTTCAGGAGATGCTCACTTTAAAGCTATACTTATCAAATTTCTTCAGATGCAGAGTGATTTATCTGCCTGTTCTTTGATTTTTTTTTTCTTTTCAACAAAGAAAGTTCAAACAGGTTTTCTTGTTTTATTTTATTGTTCTTCCATTTCCCCAGCATTTACCACTTTTTCCTTTCTTTTTCTCACTCTTTCCACTCATTTTAATAGTATGTATGTCATCTGGTTATTCTTGACTCTCCCACGTTAAGTTTAAATCAAATGTTCAGGTACCACTCTTTAATTTACCATATCTAAAACTGCCATGTTTACATACAGAATGGTAATGATGCTTTGCAATTAGTCTAGTGCAGTGGTGCACAATGTCTGGCCCTCTACGCAATGCCATCCAGCTCCCAGAGATTAACCAAAACTTCAAAAAAAAAAAGTGAAAAAATGCTATGCCTTACTTCAGCCACACAAACTTTCCAGCATGCGTTTACTTACCTAATTGACTGCAGTTGCACCTCTAATTTTAACCACAGAAGTAACTATTCTTTGTTATTTATACCTTGTAGTCTGTAAACAGTAGTAACTTTCTACAAGAGTTTGTAATAAGTCATGGCTGCAAGTTGATGTAGAAAACAGGCAATTTCATGACTACTGTCTTGAGTAAAAATGCCAGACACCTGCACCTATTGTTAACTTGTAACCAGGAGCGGCCTTAGTTCAACTGGTGCCCTAGGCAGAAGGGCTCCACGGCACCCCCTACCACACCACCCAGTGCCCCTATCCTGGTCTACCTGCACCAAATAAATACTGGAAAGATGCCCCTACTAGAGCAGCATCCTAGGCGGTCGCCTAGTTGGCCTATGCCTAAGGCCAGCTATGCTTGTAATGACTTACTATGTTTTGAGGTGGCTCGCAGATGCATTAAGAATTCATGTAGTGGCCCTCCCCACAAAAAGGTTGTGCACCACTGGTCTAGTGTTTCTTGAGCACTCATCCCTTTATATAGCTGCTGTTTCAGATAAAGCCTACTGCCTTTCTGTTTGTATTAGTAACAGGTGCAGTGAAGTATAGTGTTCATCCCACTTCCAAACCACCACTAACTCCAACATTTAGTTTATGAAAGGTAGTCCTGCTGACAGACGGACGGAGAGGTGGTTGCTTGTGGCACTGGCAACTAGGATTTAATTAATGGCCCTGTGTTGGACAGTCTGTATAGTGTGGATGAGTGTCTGCTGACCTGCTTGGGGGGGGGGGGGGCGGAGGTGTATGTGAAACATCACTGACAGAAATTAGGGGAGAGCTCACAGTCACATGAATGGAGGAAAGGGATGTCCTGCTACCACATACTGTAGTTATGGTATGCTTACCTCTGGGGTAGTTACGTAGGAAGTAGCAGAGTAGTCAAGAATTGTACTATAATACAGTGACCCAGTCTTACTAGCCTTTAGGTAGAGCAACACAGTTCCCACTGCTATAGAGTAAACAGATGGGTTACTACACATAGGAGTGAGCAGAAAGGAAATAAAAGGGAAAAAGCTTTCTCTGCGTGTGAGATCATGGAAATGGAAAATTAGAAAAACAGTTCTAATGGATGGCCCCATCACATTCTTGTTTATGCTGACAGATCCTATACTAGATATCAAAAGCACTTCCTTTCACTTGTAGTGCAAGGAGTAATAGAACCTGCATCCCACCACTGATTATGGAGTTTGTGGGTCATGTGGGTATAACACCATTCCAATTGAAGAAGCATGGTGACCACCCCCCGCTGAAGATTTGAGATAACACCTTACTACTACCATAGTTCTTAGTTCTCTGGTTTATTTTATGGCTGCGTTGCTTTATGTGGGGAGTCTTGTGACCATCCTGTGTCTGTAGTATTTCTTTTTAAGGTGTAGGAATTCCTGCCATATCACAAAGAATGTCAACTGATGATTCTCTAAACTGCATTTAGTCGTTGATGAGCTATCACACCATTGAGGATTTTTTTTTCTATCTTATATGCTTTGCTTGCTGGGAGAGTTTCTGGTTCCACGTAACCCTGAATACAATAAAACAAGTTTTAGAAAATAAATATGTGAATAACTGACTTTTGGCAATAGTACAAGGCATTGCAGCCGTGAGTTTAAAAGCTTGTAGTTTAGAAATACTTTGCTATATTAGTGTGCATTTTAAGAATATATAAGGTCAGGAGAAGTCAACTAGATGAGCAGCCAAATATCTCAGTGAGTAGTAAGTACCAGACATTACAGCTTCACACCTTTTCTTATATTAAGAACATATTTATTAATGCAAAACTCTTTCTGTTATTCTTTTCAATTTGGAATAATATTTAAAATGTGCCTACGATTTTGGGCCTTTGTCCCCCAATTATGTTTGGCTTTGTCCTTTGTTCTTGTGCAAATTAACCAAGAGCCATGACTCAGAAAAAAACAGTGTTTGTATGTCGTGTCATTGTGGGGGGGTTGTTTTGCAGTCCTGAAGTGACCTGGAGTTCAGACTGTCCCAGTACTTAAAAAATCTAAGTGACCTTGTCAGTTTCTTAAACATTTAAACATACCTGAATTATACAAGCTAAATGAAACGTACTGGTAGCACCGTCATAAAACAAAAAAGCATGTCATACAGTGGAGGTGCAGTGTTTTCTCCATCTTCTGCTCTTTGAATGTCCCTAAATCAGAACACATCACATCTTTATGTAAATTACCTTATAAAGTAGTCCAGGCATTACCCATAGCAAGGAAGTTTTGTCATTGATGTAGCCTATATTGGTTGATTAAACAACTTGCCTTAATGGGGGGACAGGAGAAAGTACAGTTCATTGAGTTTCTCTACAATGGCCTAGCAAAAGTATCCAGTTTATTGTTTATTAAACTGTGTACTCTGCATGTGTTTTAATGGGTAATGCATAATTATTGACCAAAGGATGGGTAAGGCCAATCTATTACCAAATGAGATGGGTTATTTCGAGCACAAAACAGGAAATTCTCTAGCCTTAAAATGGCCTGCAAGGCAGCTAGCGTAGTACCTGATTATGAACATGTAAAGCTTTATATATTTGTCCTGCTTTGTGATAAAATTAGCTCTGATACTACTTTATGCAGTGATCCCAATACGTAATGCCAAGCAACAGTGATGCAGACAGCATGCATGTCACACTTAATGTTGCTCAAGGGTTTGTTTATTGACAATTGTTCTGCAGTCTTTTTGCAAACATGTTCTCATGCGTATGGTTATTTAGAACTGTTGTACACAGCTAATGCTGTCACCTTTTTTTTTTTCAAGTTACCCTCCCCAATAATCTTGTTTACTCAACATTTTCGGTTTTAGTTACAGCCACTAGAAGTAAAGA
Organism: Protopterus annectens; assembly: GCF_019279795.1. Taxonomy (NCBI): domain Eukaryota; kingdom Metazoa; phylum Chordata; order Ceratodontiformes; family Protopteridae; genus Protopterus; species Protopterus annectens. Next base: position 544,244,529 of record NC_056739.1, read on the forward strand.
GTTGTTGATGACAACTAGATTACACAAAGAAAAATATGCAACAAGCATAATAATGTCTGAGTGCTAAAAAAAAATGGATCTTAAATTTCACTTGGAACTATCCATGATATTGGTAAGCAGCACATTGAAAACTGTTATTTAATTCTAAATGAATAACAAATCAAAGCCTGTATGTTTGCCCTTTTCTGTCAGATGATACCTATACACTGTACTCCCAATCCAAGTGCAGGGAAATAACTTCTGTTTTATTACTAGGGCATTGTGCCATCAAGACCAAGAATGCACGACTGATCTGCTGGTGAGGAGTCATCTGCAGAACATCAGTCCATCATGGGAAAGGGCATGGGCTCATTTCTGCTTCTTCATCCCTTAGGAGTGGCTAGGGGCCAGCCCAGGACAAAACTCTACAGCCAATGAGTCAGAGCAGCTACTGTAAAGCATGCGTGGGGCATATATGTCACATTGCTGCATCTTACACACTACTCTTGGGTTTTAGGCCAGTAAAATAGAACACATACACTGCCTGTAGTGAGGTGGTCAAGACTGCTGCCCACCAAGTCCTCTTGCCCACTGCTTGTTAGCATTGAAAGGCTAATTCCCTTCTGGAAAAATACGTAATCCCCCTCTCAGGGTAGATGTGGGAGGAAGGGTCGGTAGGAAATGAGAACGGGTCACTAGTGAAGAAAGGATTGGATGCCAACAGGGTCTAGAGGGAAAAAACAGGTAAACAAAATGAAAATATTTCACATCTGCATATTCTCCTATGTCTTCAGTACCCCTAATACAAACCTCACCTCAAATTATGGCTGACAAATTTTCTGTCTTCTTAACATCACTTCTAAATAGGCCAAACTTTTCAGTAAAAAACATTCCTCATCTTGTATAGTGCTGATGGATTATGTACTGACTTTCTTAAAACCTGTGCCTGTATCATATCCCAGTCTTTGTTGCCATCCTTAATCTGTTTTTAATATTTTCTTTGATCTAATTGATCTGTGGTCCATTTCCTAAAGCAAGTCTTTTCTGCTCAATTAACCTGAATCATAAATGCTGAAACTATTTTTCTGTTATCTCAGTTTTAATGCCATCTCTGTAGATGTAACCTTTTCTGCTGAGTAAAAGCAAGGAAGGGCAATAACATACTACTTGGAGTGTCAACAATCCACTAATGGCATTTATTGGGACACAAATTTTAGTAGACACCCAGGAACTCTCTTACTTGATGAAACCAGGCATTAAAATTGTTTTCAATGATTTCTTCTCTATGCTTAGCTAGTGCCTCAGTTTGCACACCTCCGCTCATTTCAAAATTATAACTGCAGGGTCAAATTCAGTCACACACTTTTTTCTCTTTGTAACAAAATTTTTCTGGAGTGCTGATATAGTGCCTGCTTGGACCACTCTCTGTTTGCCCCATCCACAGCCTTCCTTACAGCTGATCTGGCTGACCTGAGGTCCAATGTTTACATGACTGACATCATACTGCTTTGATCTGGATCTAAGCCTCATGCCATTAGTTTACTCTAGCTGAGCGACCCTGATACTTCCAGAGACGGAAGGCTTATCATTCTTTCTCCAAACGTTTGAGTATCACTGTGCAAGAATTCATGGCTTTATTCTTTACTTATATTTATTAAACCACCTCATCTGTATTACCATGAATTATTAACTTACACACACTCTGGTTGTTGCTACACAAACCAGCTTAATCATTTCTCTCTCTCTCAGAATTACATTTTCTCGTGCGCATTTTCTTAGTCTGCTAAAAAAAAAATTAATTTCTGGGCGTGACAGGAACAGCCCATCTCAATTCACGAGTGCTGTATTCTCTAAATTCTTTTTTATTTGCTTTTCCCTCAGTGAGTCACCTTTATCTTGTACCAGGGTGTTCAGTGTCTAACTTCGTATGGGTATTTACTGTCAGTGATTCACCTTTATCTTATGCCAGGCCGTTCAGTACCTAGCTTTGTATGGGTATTTATTGCGCTAGCACTGAGTAGTAGAGGTAGTCTGTGTGTGAAGAAATTGTCACACTAAATATGCGTAACATTTGACAAGTTGTGTCTTCTGTTCTGAACTATTTATTTATGCACTTACCTGTGTTTATTATTGTATATAATATATCACTGTAGACATCAGTCTCATCTTTTACATGCTGTAGAATAACAAAACCGTACAGCATTAGTGATTGAAGATATTCAGGATAGCAAACTAGAATATTGTTAATGTCCTTGTGCCCTCTTGGCCAGAGTCATGCATGAAAAGGGTCCTTGTATCAGTATACTTAATCCAGTCAAAAAGTGCATGAAAGAATAAATAAATAAATGTATTTATTAGCTAGCAACTGTAGTAGGAGTTATCTTTGGTCCCAAAATCACAAACATTGTCATAAGTGTGTAGAGTCCCTTTCATGTTTTTTGTTTACAGCATCAGTTTTAAGTGCTAACGTGAACTCTGACTTCATTCTTCCTTCCCATTTCATGTATTTTCTTCTTGGTATCTTATCTGAAAATGCCCCACGTCAGGCATTTTTATTCATTGTACTAATGTGTAATGGACCATTGTGTATTTTCAGTCTTCTTTTTTGTTCAGTAAGTTTGCATCTAATCCCAAAATCAAAATCCAGAGACATGAAACAAAAATTGCAGTTAGATCAAAAACTCAAGTAAAAAGAATGTTTTTGGGGGGGGCTCCCTCCACACTCCCCTTACTTAAATATACTAACTCTTTGTTCATGTAACAGCATGGCGGAGACAAAGTACCACCTATGCTAAAAGCCCATCCTGATTTCTTACCCTTACAGTGCTTGCGAATGATTATGCAAAATAGGATTGCCCTGAAAGTTCCTGCACCATAAAACAAAAACAAATATGGCAAACAGTACTGCGAACTGAGTTCAGTGACATGTTGGAAGAAATAGTTCTTCAGCATCAAAGATGGTACAAAAATCCTTTAATTTTACAGTTATCAGGTACAAGACATAAAATGTTTGTTAGTATTTCTGCTTGACTTAAATGTTCTCGTGCCATGCATGGTGTCTTATTCTGAACATAACAAATGCACATTTGTATTTCCTGATTTTTTCTGCAAATACTAAATCTTCACATTTCAGTATCTTGATTTGTTCTGTGTATATTGCATTTAAATATGTACTTGTTTTGATGTGTTCTGTACAATAAATGTCCACACGGTTTACTATTAGATGTTCGAAGCAAACTCCGTCGACTGCACTTTTGTCAAACACGGAAATTCAAAAACGGTAATATCGAACACCAAAAGCCAACCTAGGAATGGTTTTAACATGGGTCAAGACAGGTGTTCAGTGTTATTGCCGAACTACAAACCTCTCCTCTATCTCGACCCATGTTAAAACCCATTCCTAGGTTGGCTTTTGGTGTTCAATTTTACCGAACTTCCATGTTCGACAAAAGTGCAGTCGATGGAGTTTGCTTCAAACATCTAATAGTAAACCGTTCACACACATACATTTTGACTTATTCCACATGTATGTATTGTACATTTTTAGAAATGTGAAGTTGTTTTTGCATTTATTAAATGTTTCTGTTCATTGTTCTGGTTTGCTCTGTATATGTTCATGTACATGTGTACTTTGTTGCTTGTTTTGCATACAACAGATGTTCATATTTATATATTATGTTTTGTTTTCTGTATGCTAAATGCTTAATGCATGTGTGTAGATGTTCACATTTGCTTTTTGTCATCTAAATTTGCAAGTGTATACATTCTGACTTGTTCTTTGATTACTAAATGTATCCTGTTTATTAAGGTAGTACTGCTGCATTGTAATTAAACTTTATCAGTTTCCAACTATTTCTGTCTTCATTTCACTTCTTCTTGTCCAGTCTCAAGTAGCAGTGCAAGTGGAAGGACACAGGAGTGGCCATTTGTGTACAGCATGTGGGAAGCTTTAATCCTTACAACCACACCCTTTATGCCTCTCGGGACTAAAGAATTCAAGATACACTGATTGTTAAATGTTTGTAGGATGCACTCACTTGTGAATATGTGCTGCATTGTCCTACAGTATTCCCAAGCTTCCCAAGAAGTTGATATAAACGTAAGTCCCACATGTTCCCTCAGGAAAAGGTAAGCAGACCAGAGCTGCTCATACTCCAATCCCAGTTAGTCCTCTGGTACACTACTTTTCCCCTAGTTACCCTAGCTGGCCCACTGCTGCACTGCTTCACCACTTGTTACCCCAGCTGGTCCTCTGGTGCACTACTTCACCCCTAGTTACCCCAGCTGGCCCACTGCTGCACTTGCTTCACCATGTGTTACCCCAGATGGCCTTCTGGTGCACTACTTCACCCCAGTTACCCCAGCTGGCCCTCTGGTGCACTACTTCACCCCTAGATACCCCAGCTGGCCCACTGCTGCACTGCTTCACCACTTGTTACCCCAGCTGGCCCTCTGATGTACTACTTCACCCCAGTTACACTAGCTGGCCCACTGATGCACTACTTCACCCCTTTCTTGACTGCCGCCAGCCTGACATAAGAGTGTTTGCACATTGATAATTTGTTGTACCTGCCATATTGATGTTTCTGTTGTTTGACCATGGCTGGTCTCAGGACATATAGTGAAATAATAAGTCTATTAGTTGTAGTATATCTGCTGTGTCACGCACAGCAAAGAAGGATGTGTAGTTCTTTGGGGAAGTAACAAAAGTGCTTTTAGGCTACTATGTTAAACTCCCCTGGGGCTAAAAGGTACTTGACAAGGATGGAATAAAATCCTACCTGCCTAAAGAGAAGTAAATTTTGAGACACTTAAATAAGCATACCTGTAGGCCAGTGACATGGATAAAAGCCCCAACTCTCTTCCCTGCATAAGATTAAAACTTTATAGTTATTTAGGTGTATTTGAAGTTACCCTGCTTTGTTTGAAACAGAAGAAGTTAGAAGGTGGTCTGTAATACTTCAGAATGTAATGACCCATGGGTAACTTGTTAAGGACAGTTATAACTATTCCCTTTTTTATGGTGTACAGAAAGTCCACCTTATTAATGGTCTCATTAATGTATTAGCACTGCCCACACCCAGATCATTAGTTTTAGCATTGCCTTGAACTAAGCAGTTTGGCCAAGAAGGTAGTAGAAATGACCCAAGTAGAGGCCACCAGGACTATGCCAGGTTCATCGGCAGGATCCATCTTGTTCAAGATCAGCATCTGTATGTCGTCAGCATCTCATCTTGTATGTAACAGTTTATTACAAGTGCTATCTTGTGCAGAACATGGCTGCTGCAACAGTATTTACCAGTTCATAGGTTCATAGGTTCATACTAGGCTATCTGCCCTGGGGCAATTATAAGCCTAGCCCGATTCTGTATGGCTTACTCCACCACTTGATTTGAGTATACTTTGCCCTTTTTAAGGTTTAGTTTACTGTGCCTCTGTCTAATAGTGACACGGGAGTAATCCCTGGGACAAACCTACGATCCCCCATCCACCTATCGAGATTCTTCTTGAAAAGATTCAGTGAGGTGCTCTGCCTCACATGAGCTGGAATTCTATTCCAGAGCGAAGGGAGCCTCTGGGTTATGAACCTGTCCCTCCAGCAAGTTCTATTTATTTCTGTGCTGAGGTTCAAGTCCCTCAAGCTTGTGGCTCTAAGGGATTTATATTTACTGAGGTGGAGCATGTCCATTAATTCTGGATTTGACATAGCTTTGTATGTCAGGCATAGATCGCCTCGAAGTAGGCGGTATGCAACTGAGTAGAGCTGGAGTTTTTATAACTGAGCAGCATATGGCATCTGTTTGAGACCCTTGATCCTCTTGGTGAGATACTTTTGGGGTCTTTCTAATTGCTGCAGGTGTCGGGTAAGGTACATCCCAAAAAGGGCATTGTATTCTATGATAGGCCTGATGAGGGATGAATAAAGGGGCACGATTACCTCTCTTGATCTAGATGTGAAACCCTTCGTGATGAGGTGGGCAATGTAGAAGGTCTTTCTAACCACTTTGGCAATGTGGTTTTCAAAGGAGAGATTGCTATCAACTTGGGTCCCCAGGTCCCTAATAACTTTCTCTGTACTTAATGGGTTTCCGCCTATGTGGTAATTTGTGGGCACATTGTTTTTGCCAAAGGGTATGACTATACATTTTTTGGCATTTAGCTTTAAACCATGATGCTGGCACCAGTTATCTGTCTCTGTGAGACCTTTTTGAAGGATGTTTGTGTCAGCTGGAGAGTCGATTATGGCGCCCAGTTTGCAGTCGTCTGCGAACTTGGTGAGCCATAGTCCTCCCACGTTTGCCTGTACCTCGGAAAAGTATATACCGAACAAGAGTGTTCCCAGGACAAAACCCTGTGGGATGCCACTTGTGACCGGTTTCGAGTCTGACATGGCTCCAGCAACTCTCACTCTGTGGGTTCTGTCTTTGAGCCAGTTTGCGACCCATCTTGTGACATAGGGGTTTATATTTAAGCTGGATAGCTTATCTATGATGCCCGAGTGGGGTATTGTGTCAAATGCCTTTGCAAGGTCCAGATAGGCTGTGTGGACTACCTTCCCTTCATCTATGGCTTTGGTGACTGTTTCGAAGAAGTCAACCAGGTTCAAAAGGAAGGATCTGCCCTTGACAAAGCCAAATTGGGTAGGATCTAGTGTCTGTAGGTCCCCAATGTCTTTGTTTATGAGCTCCATGATGATCCTCTCCATAGCCTTGCAGACTAAGCTAGTCAGGCTTATGGGGCGATAGTTTCCAGGGTCTGTAGAGGCTCCACCTTTGTGGAGTGGGACCACTGTTGCTGTACGCCATTCTGTGAGCACATGTCCTGTAGTGAGGCTGAGATTGTATAGCTGTTTTATTTGAGGGATTAGTTCCTCTTGGAGTTCATGTAGGACGCAACCTGGGACGCCATCTGGACCCATGGAAGCAGTGTTTTTTGCTTTGGAGAGGGCAGCCTTCACCTGAGCATCAGAGATGTTTGGGAGGCAGCCCTCTGCCGGGACAGATACTTGCTCTTTTGGGGGGGGGGGGTGGGAAGTTTGCACTGAACCTGCCTGCCAGGATATTGTCGATGTCTGTGGGTTCAGTGTATTTTTTGCCGTTTAGAATCAACTCAGAACAAGTCTGGGAGTTGCATCCCAGGTTCCTAACATAACTGAAAAAAAACCTTATGATTGTCTTTGGTGTCCTGTGCAATTTTTCTCTCGAAGCTGGCCTTGGAGGATTTTATGAGGGATCGTAATTTTTTGCTAGTACTGATCAGAGATGCCTTCCCTATTAGGGATTTTGCTCTATCATGTAGTAGCGTCCTCCTTCTGTTGTACAGTTTATTTATGGCAGGGGTCCACCAGACTGGACGCCTGCCTTTGGATGATTGGGTCTTGGTTTTGTTTGGGATAGCATGATCCATGCATTCCTGGAGATGTCCGTAGAATGCGTTTATATAGGATTCTGCAGTTTGGGCCATAGTTTCCATTGGCCCTGGGGCCTTGAAGGATTCCACTTCGGTTTTGAGAAGTGAGAAGTTTTTCACTGTGGTTTTCTGGGCTGGGGGTGGGGTCGGGATGTGGACATCCAGTGAAATGAATTTATGGTCTTATCTTACCAATGAGGGATATACTTCTGGTGTGGAGCATAGAGTCCCCATGTTGGTAATGATCAGGTCTAGTATGTTGTCCCCTCTTGTGAGAGTGGTGACTAGTTGTTCCATAGCATTTGAGTTTATAATTTCCAGGAACCTTTGGGCTAAGGTGCTGGGGCTTGAGTAGTGCTCCCAGTCAATGTTTGGGTAGTTGAAGTCGCCCAATATAATGGTGTTCAGAGAGATCTTCATGTTCTCCAATGTTTTCAGGAAAGCCGAGTGGGATTCCTGACTTTCAGAGGGTGGTCTGTAGGATGCTATAAACTGTAAAACAGTCTTGCCCACTGTTAGTTGCACATGGATGGTCTTCGATACTTCGTGCAATGCCACTAACCTGGAGGTGTGGATATCCTTGATAAATATGGAAACTCCCCCTCCTTTTGTGGTTCGGTCCGGGTTTTGGGGCCAAAAAGCATGATATGAGGTATAGCCTGGTAGTGCTGGGGTGCTCTCTGGAGCCTTGAACCAGGTTTCTGTCACTGCACAGATATTGATGTTCTCCATACTGAGGAAAGCTTCGAGTGCATGCATCTTGAGGTTAAGACTTCTGGCGTTAAGCAGCATTACCCTTAGTTTCTTTTTCCTTGTGCTGTCTATGGGGGTGGGTTTGACTTTTGAGCCTTGCCTGAAAAAGGCACTATGGGGGTGGCAAGAGCCTTTGCCAATATCCAAAAGCCCAGTGGTGACAGGTGCAAGCCGTCCCTAGCAAAGCAACGTGGCTTTTCGAGCATATCATCCCAGGCTGACAGACACTGGATCCCCTTTGAATGACACCAAAATTTTAGCCAATTGTTAAAATCGATCATTTTGTCTTTGTACTGTGGCATCATTCTAGGTGAGGGTAAGATGCTGCTCAGGGTCAGGGTCATACCAGCCTGGGCTACATGATCAGAGAGCTCCTCTATGTCTCTTTTCATGTAGTCCAGGGAGGTACGTCTCAGGTCATTCACACCAGCATGTACAATGACTGAGTCATATTTGTATTTGCTTTGGAGTGACCTGAGTGCTTGCGTTATGTGGCGGATCCTAGCACCCGACAGACAGCTCACCGTGACCTTCTCTTTATTCAGCCTGGTGAACGGGACGTCAGTGTGTCTGACAATAGAGTCCCCTATTACAAGAGTATCAGGTGTGTTATTCAGCCTTAAGGGCTGTGGCTGCTTGGCACACTGACTTTGTGGGCTATGTGTTGTGCGTGTTTTGTTTTGAGGTAGCGTTTGCTTGGATGTCTGCTTTGGAGGTCTCTGTTGCTTAGGTAGATTTTTATTTGGAGCCTCCGAGTATGTTTTTGTGTATTTATGTGTTTGGTTCGCTGATGTGGTGGGACTATGTGATACTGGAATTGTGTTGTGTGAGGTTACCTTCTCCTCCTGACTGGTTACACCAGTTTTGAGATGAGAGAGCTCAGCCTCCAGTTTGGCTAAATAGTTGCATCTCTCACATATATTTGAACCTGTTGTAACATTGCCTCAGAATTCCCAGATTCACCAGCTGGACTGGAGAGGAAACCATTGACTGACCTTTGGACATGCTAGAGTAATATAGGGAAACTGAATTTAAGACAGACCAATAGAGGACAGGGTAATCGTAGAGAGTATAAGAGTAAGTAGTGCTTATGGTTTAATAATGCTAACTTGTAGGATTACTTAATTGGACCAGTGAAGGGCCTTAGAATGAGAATATGGTGTTTAAATTGAGAGATAGAGCAGTTCTAAGGGAAAAAGTGAAGAACAGACTTTGTGGAGCCAGGAATAGTTTAAACCCAATTAGGCGGCGTTGCCCGCTGTTGCACTATGCACAAAAATGTGCAAAACCGCGCAAAAGAAGGTTTTAAGAGAGGAAGATGAAGGAGTTTGGAATTGACCCAAAATGGCCAATAAAACTACAGTTTCAAGTCAGTAACCACTCCCACAGGGGCAGGCAGGCTGCTCAATGTTTTTCACTGCCACTGATCAACAGAGAGACTTCCCTTTAGCCCAAGCAAAAAATGGCCTCCAAGAAACTTACAAACAGTTCAAGAACAGCAAGCCTGTAACTGAACTTTTTTAAATCTCAGAAAAGTGGGAAAAAAGCAAGATTTTTTGTTTTTTCAGAGATAGCAGAGGTTCACAAGTATCAACAAGTTATAACAGTGCAGTAAATGACCCCACACAAGAGTGCTAGGCCAAAGACATAAAATGCAAGTTTTGAGAAAAAAACAATTTTAAAAATAAGTGCAAACAGGAAATTCAGTAAACAGCTCTAGGTTGTGCTCTAAATACAGTTACTAATGCAGAAATCAAGTCACAGTCTGTTCTCTCAAGATCAAAACCACATTGCAGAAGTGTTTAATTTAGGAAGTAGAACAACTGAGGAAACAATCCTTTTTTTTCTTTTATAACTAGCTTGGCAGAAGATCTGCATTTTCAGTATTTGTGGCTTAGTGTAAATTACTGTAATAAATTATAACTGAAAATCTGTCCTAATTTCAGTGAGATCTTTTCAGGAATGATACAGATTATTTTATGTAGGTGCAAACTGATGCACAGTGTATCACAAAAACACACTTGATGGATCAGCAAACATTAACAACAGAGAGAATTTGCAGTAGTTAAGACAGTGACAGCATTAATACTACAGTGTTTTGTGACTTAGGCAGGAAGGAAGGCAAGCATTCCTTGTGTGGTACTTCTTCACAAGAGTATAGAGCTTTGTGTTTTGGGTTGGTGGGATAATTCCTTCCAAAAGGTGGTAGATGAACAACTTTCACAAATAGTATCTCTGGATGATTTTTAATATTAACCATTCGTAAGAAAAATGATTGTAGAGACGAATCACATAGAGGTTTTTAGGGACACTTTCAAGTGTTAGTTTTGGTTGTTGTTTGTCTTTCGGCTTTTTCCGGTAAGGGGTCGCCACAGCGGAACTCCGGTCTGCTAATGATTGGCAGTAGATTTTTACGAAACACCAAGTTAGTTTTGGTGAAGTTGCCAAAATGTAAGGTTTCTTCATCAGTCACAGGTTTCACAACCATCCAGCACATGGTAAATCAAGAAAGATGCCCCATCCTGAAAAAAAAAACATACTTTGCAAATAATAAATTGCAGAAATGCAGTGTTCTTGCTGTGCCATATCTTACTGTCAGGGAAGAAGAACTCAAGATTTGAAGCACTGGCTTATGCTCACTCAAATAACAGTGTCTGACAGCAAAAGATGAATCTGTTCAACACACACGCGCACACACACACACACACACACACACACACACACACACACACGCGCACACACACACACACAAGCAAACACATACATTTTCTATTTATATTTACAAGAATAGAATATGATCTGATACTTTTTCTTTACTTGTATTGGCAGATTGCAACGCTAACAAGTACCTGATGTATCTTTTTTAGTTTTTGACATTAGCTGACAAGAGATAAGTCTGGGATACATGAATGGGAAAAAAATCTGATATTGATTCATCTGCATAGTAGAACTGCATATCTGCTGTTCTTAGTCCTTCCTACCTGTGAAGGAAATGCAGTGCTACAGAGATATCAGCAGAATTTACAGGCAGGTGCTCTCCCGTTGAGAATGGGTGACTAGCCTTGGATTGATTTCTTCATTTTATTTTGAGCAGGGAAGGTGATAGCTGCTAGAAGTAGTCAGTCAGAACTGAAGGGATGTTTACAAGGGAACTTGTGAAAAATGATTTCCATTATTCAAACAGAGTATGCTGAATGACCCTGTTTTCTGGGAAGGAAGCTATTTATGTGAAATTCTCAGCAAGCAATGTAGGATTCTTAATTGTACATTTGTTTTGTTCTGAAGTTCCCAGAGCTGGTTTATGTGGCTAGACACAATTAGATTACTCATTGCAGAAATATTAAAAACAAATATATGCTAATGAAATGGAAAATATATGATCAGTATGACTAATGGGATATAAACTATATTATAATGTTGTGATGATGTCTACGGTTTCTGATTTATGTTGCAATACTCTGTTGTCCCACAATAAATAACTTAAAACTGGTAAACAATTATACATTATAAAGTACCGGCAGCAGGAATTCTGCTTAATGCTTAGGTTTTTTTTTTTACATTTAGTTATGTATATGAAAGTGGCCCTAGGAATAAAAATAAAATTGTATTTTCTTTAACCAGTTTAAATGGTCTTCATTGTCTGTAGTTAAATTAATGCTTGTACTGATTAGAGATAGGGAAGTAAGCAATATATGAATTCTAAAAATGTCCCCATTTGGAGGTATTTGCTTTTTAGTATTTGCTCAAGATATAATATAAAACAGCATTGTAACACAATTATTTATTTTCTGTGCATTGCTCATCTGTGTTATTTGTTTATTATTATTTCAGGGTCACATCACAGTGCATTTTCACTTGTATATAGCATTTAACAAGTTTTCAGGCCTTCTCTTATTTCTAAAGCATAACTGTTCCAGCTCCCGTTGAAATAATGTGCTAAATGGAAATGAAGGTACGGTATTAATTGCCAGTCATCTTCATTCAACTGACAGCCTGAGAAAGCCATTGTAATGGGTATTTCCATGGAATGCATCTGGCTGATTGATCTTTGACATCTGCTACAGATAAAAGTATTAGTTATCGTATCAGTAAACATGCCTCCCCAGAATGTTGCTACAATTTTTCCACTTCTTGTGAAATCTTTTATTTATTTATTTTTTGTGGTCAGTTAATTTTTCCCTGTGCAAGTAAATACCAAGCTATTTGTGAATTTTGTTTAAATGCCTAGTTCATTTTTCTGATTACATGCAGTTTAAGAAGTATACTTTTTCCTAGAGTGCATTTACACTCTGCTTACCATGCAATAAATCTTTAGATAATTACAAATGCTGTGGTTTGTATATTAACTAATTAGTTTGTTTAATGCCAGAGAAATATAGGGAACATTCTGAACCAAAAAAAAATCGATGTTTATTTGCAGGCAGCAAGCAAATGATATGCTCAGTGGATCACAGGCTTGAAGTTCCATAAATTCATTGATTCATTAAGAGATAATATATCCCTTTAATTATAGTGCTTTAATGGGCTGGAGATAATTCTGGTACAGCCGTGCTGAATGTGTTACATTGTCCACTTCTAGCCGTATTGTACCTGCACATGTATTCTTTAACACACTGATCACCTGGTTAACAGAAATTAAATAGATTAACTGCATCTTCCTGATGTTTATTTTGCACTTCATGAGCATGGCCTGTGCCTTGTCATTGGACTAGTCCAGCCAGCAATTACTAGGACACAATTTTTCCCTTTTGCAACACTGTGATGTGAACATGAGAAATGCAAGCTGATTTTGTTAAACCTGTGACCATATATTTTCCCAAGTTAATTTTAGGTCATGCCAATTTGGCAGGGTAATCCTACACAGTCTTCTTGAGGCAGATGAATGATTTAGGGTTGACAGCTAATGTGACGCTGTGACCTAATGGGGAAGGTATCTTACCTCTCTGTCTGGTAGACTTAGATAACACGTGAATTCTAAAAATTCTAATACAATTCAGTATATACTTACACTTGTCATGTGCTGAATCATTGTAAGGCAGTACTAAAGTTTAGTTAGGAAATGACTCTTTGCTTAACAGAAACTTTATTTTTCAAAGTATGTTAATGTAAGGTGTGCAGTCACCTTTTTTCTAGATATGTTTTTCTAGTCTTCCTGGCACACATCAAGCCTCCCGTACTGGAATTCAGACCATTCATTCTCTGGTGGTGGGAAGTCTCCAGACTTAGTAAGTCAAGGGCTGAGGCCAAGGACCATTATGCAGGAAGACATTCAGGTTATTTGTGTTTTGTTTCTGTATGACTGGCCTAACCCCACCCCTTGAGGGTGATGTAAGCCCTTTGTGCAAGCATGCTCAAGCAAGGGCTTGCACCAAATCTACACATCCTGACACTCCTCCACTCTCCAGTTGAGACTATATCAATAGAACATTGGTGTAAGCCTGCTGGAACAATTACCACCCCCAGCCCCCCCCCCCACAGGATCCCTCGGATGAGCATGCCCATTCTACCTGCAGCATCAAGAGCCCAGGCTGCTAATCAGACTTTGTTCATCTTGGTCATAGTCAAGGCTATAACCAAAACAACAAAGAATTAGTGTGTGAATCAACTAGAAAAATAACTGTAAATGCACTAATTAAGAGGGCAACCACTAGAAAATTCACAGGCGGGTCTGTGCAAAGGCAGTGATTCCACGAATGTACGAATTCCACCAGTCCAAAGTATTGTACCAAAGAAATTTATTACAAATCACTTAGAATAAAAATATCTGTTAAGCAAATAAATGCTTTTGTCCGATCACTAATGCATACTGACTTCCTCACAACAATGCAAAACGTTTTTGTCACACCCTATACTTCCTAAAAAGCGATTAAATCATCGATCACATGATTAAAAATAACAAATCGCAAACACCACACATCGTAAATCCAACATTAAGTAGTAATGTAATACTATGATACAGTGTTGTAAAACAGGCAATCAAAAAACTTATTGAAAGTAAAATTATAAATAGAACAATGTGTATATTAATAGGCAAACTGAAAATTCATCACTGATAAAATACAAGGGATTAAATGTATAAAAATATCCCACCAAGACAGTACTGTATTGTGGCTAGAAGCATGCATATTTAAAACCATTACCAGGTAAAAACTTGATTGGTAGACTAAGATTTAAAATTAATAACTCAGCTGCTGTCGGTTTTAAAACAGGTTCAAACCCAGGGAACCACCAGCACAGACAGGTGAGCACTGTCTTTCATTACATGTTTGATTCTTATCCACCGTTTACGTTTGCGAGGAGTACCAATGAGGATGTTAACCTGCAATATGTAGTACTCCCTTATATATGAGACCCACTATAGGTTAACACCAGACATGTTTGGTTGTGGCAGTTTAATTAGCAAGATTAAGGGATTAATAGTTTTTCCTTATATGATGTAGAAAACTGTCTGTAGGTTGTCATGACCCATGCAGCTCTGCTGTATCTATATTATCTTTTTTTATTATTTTAATGCCATAGTTATTTCTTTGATGTGTCATTGTTAGTAGGCAAGGTTTACAGCTTTAGAGTTTTTGAAGTTGGGATAAACTTACTTTGACAAAGTTTCTGCTGCGCACCAAGGATCCAGTTTTACTACTGTATTTACTGGAAGACTGTTATGTTACATTTGCTGTTTTTCCCCTTTAGTTCTCAGAATTTTTCAAAGCACACCTCATTGGTGCCATTTGTTTTGATTGTAGTCTACTGTCATAGACTGATGTCAGTGAGTTGTTCAGTTTATCAAGATTTCTCTTCATTCATTAGGATCTGCGTACCCTATATTTTGAGATCGGTCTATTTCATGTACCGATTAGGTATTTTCACAAAAATCATTTATTGTTTAGATTAGCAATATACTTCAAATATAGGGCTGCAGTATTTAGTAGCATTATCAAAATTATTGTTGGCATCGCATCATGTAAAGAGATGGTTATTTAGCATTATATTCCAGCCTCTGTTAGCAAGGAGTGCTGTCATGTTTGTGTAAGTTATATTCAGCATTAGTCCAGAAAGGAGGTACATTTCTTTTTCTTTTATTATTTATTTATATATTTAACATTTGTTTACAGGGAAAGTCCAACTTGAAATGAACCAATTTTCAGGGCAGGCCCAGGGAGAAATGCTTCAGGCACATGTCTTTGTAAAGTGGGAGGAAACAGAAGCACCCAGAGGAAACCCACACAAACGCAGGGAGGAAATGCAGACTCCACACATAATGCACCCCAGCCAAGAATTGAACTGGAGAACCTCTTGCTGTTATGATTTTGGGTTAGTTATGTTGATTAACAAACTCCAGTAATAAATGCTTGCTGTTAGTATTTATATTTGCTGACCAAATTCCCCATAAGAATATTATTACTTAGTGTTTCAGATGTAGTACACTGTTAGGGTAGTTTTTCTTGCTCTGTAGTAGACATGAAACGGGTCTTGTAACACTTGTGGTGGGTCGGGGGTTGGCATAGTAGTTAAGGTGTTTACCTGATAGAAATAAGGTGCATGGTTTGATTCTCACCATGAAAGGGAAATTAGCTAGTCATAAAATGGCCTGCAAGGGAAGCTAGCCTAGCACTTACCTAGCTATGGAGTGTGAGTTGGACTAATCTTCCTCAGTTCTTATATGTAAGAGTCCTAATTTTGGGATTTTTTGTTTTAGTCTTCAGTCTTTTAGAAATATTGAGATACCAACAACTGTTTTGTTTGGTCAACAACATAAATGAGGTGAACTACAATAAAACTGTTAGTGCATAGAAGTTTATATTTCATTTATAAAGCAGATGTCTCTATTCTCAACACAATGAGAGATATTAAAATACTCATTTTGAGTAGAAAAAGCTGCGTGCTTAGTACTTGCTCCCTGGGGTCATAGGTGTGGTGGCATTCTGCCTGGCACAAAGCAGGCAGGCTGATCAAATATATCATGCAGGAACGGAATCCCTTAGTTATGGCAGCTGGCACCAGGTGTTTAGCTGTAAATTCAAGGTTTGGCTTTTATTTCAAGTTCAGGTGTCACTTGGACTAAAAAGTAGGGTCTCACTAAATACAAGTTTTTGTTCTTTGTCATTGATTATACTGCACTATTGCACTGTACCATTTTGTATGTCGTGTCTCGCTAATCTGTTTAATCTGCTAGTTATATCCCTATTCTTTCCACTAATAAGCAAGTTACAGTTGTTTGTTCCTTACAGGGACCTATTAGGTATTTATCTCTTTTGCTCTGTACTTGGTAACTGTCACTGAGCTAATTATGACATGAAAGTAATCTAGATTTGCAATTTTCTAACTGGTTTTGAAGCAAGGCTAGTTTTTTTTTTTTTTTTAACCATTGTCTTCGATATTTTGTAATTAGTTATTTACCAATGTGTTTTATATTTTTGTAAATAATTACTAACCAGTGTGTACTAAAATGTATATCAGTATTTTTTTTTTCTATGTAAACTTTATTTTATTCTATACTATTTTACTTTTTATTTGTTATTGTCCTGGAGCTTTTCTCCCCGGACCTCTACTGAAAATGGACATATATCCAGTTAGACTAGCCCGGTCAACAAATGTAAAATAAATAAAAATAAAATAGTATAACCCACCAAGTTTTGTGTATTTTTGACATTATTTAAATACTGGAGTGTAATAGCCATGTGATTGTGTGTATTAACGGATTTTTGGGCAGGCTTTGGACTATTTTCCTGTGTTTGATTACATGGCTGCGGTTTGGAGATACATGGTTGATTTTTGACTGGGAGATATGGTTCAGCTGGTTTCTGTAAATGCGAGTGAGATTTTTTTTATTACACGGTTTGCATTTTTGTGTATGTCAGCTCTTCAGATTCATATAACAAAATGACTGGACCGTTGTAGAGCTTCACGTAGAACACCAACTTTATTAACAGTATTTAACACCGAGTTTACACAAGGCGTTTTCATCCAAGTATCCCCAGACTTCTTCAGAAATAATATAAAATCATCCACATTCACCTATTTTATACAAGTCATGTAACTGATTAAGTTAATTAAAATCATTAAAGGCATACTACTCACAAATAAAAATCCCAGAAATACATATACTGTAAAATGCTTGTATAAATATACTGAAAATGCTTGTATGATGTTTCTTAAACATTAATGTAATAAAAATATGTATAAAAAAATTATAAATAGAGACATATTTTTATTACATTAATGTTTAAGAAACATCCATTTTATTATGACCAATAGTTTTAAGGTTGGATGTTATAATATTTTAAACTCTTCTCATACAAGCATTTTCAGTATATTTATACAAGCATTTTACAGTATATGTATTTCTGGGATTTTTATTTGTGAGTAGTATGCCTTTAACGATTTAATCAATTACATGACATATAAAATAGGTGAATGTGGATGATTTTATATTATTTCTGAAGAAGTCTGGGGGATACTCGGACAAAAACGCCTTGTGTAAACTCAGCATTAATTACTGTTAATAAAGTTGGTGTTCTACATGAAGCTCTACAACAGTCCAGTCATTTTGTTATTTGGTACATTTTACTGGGCTGGCTGTATTTGTGTGGCTCTTCAGATTCATCACAGCCTTCTTATTAACCTTACCTCATGTGTATCACAGCTGCCACTTCATAACGTATGGCCAAAATGTATGTCTCTTTGGCAGTATACAATAGCACTGTACTTTTTCATTATACAATGGCTCAGATGTATAAACAATATGGGTTGATAGTTTTGTGATGGTTACAGTATAAGAAGTCATGCAGGAATGTCTTCCTTGGCTACACTCCCTGCAGCTGTATTACTGCGTATGTTCAGTGGGTAGACGCGCAGGACCTCCTTCTGAAAAATGTGGTTATGTGCCGTTTAAAAAATAGGAAAATATGCTGGATGGATAGCTGAAGGCACACCTTGATGTTATTCAAGGAACTAAAGAGGTCGACTTTCTGTAATACAGTAATCTTGTAAAAGTGGCAGCATAACAAATATGGAGTACACATTCCATCCTGATACCCCTGGCACCCCCTTTCTTAAAGTTAAATTGTTAACATCAGATACAGCTGAAGCATGGTGAATTGTGAACATCAGAAGCACAAAACAGATAATGTACTCAAGGCAGAGGCCTTACTTAACAGCTTACGTTAGAATACAAAGGTAGTGTGATAACATTTTTTTAGACAACATCAAAAAACAAATGGCAAAGCTCTGATATAGCCCAAATTTTTGAGTAGGCGCTTTTGCTAAATGAGTGTTACCTCAATAAAAGGTATCTGTGTTCCATTGTTTTCTGTCAGTAGCCTTTACTGTTAGTAATTTTTTAGTATTTGCTTCCCAAGTTTCATTATCTTCATAGAAAAGTGAAATGTCAGTGGTGTTTTATTAATGTTTTACAGCCATAGCCGGCTTTAGGCACCAGCGAACCCTGCGGCCGCTGGGAGCCCCCAACCACAGCAAGTTATCTTACCTTGATGTTTTGTAACATGTCCGTCAAACCAACAAAAGCTAGTACAGCATTCTTGTATACTTAATAAACCACATGAGTAATAACTTTTATTTATATCCCCTTTAAAATTCAAAGATATTTCTGGTTGTATTAACAGTGTTTTGTCAACTAACAGGCATCAGAATTCCATTAAATATTTTACCACTGACATAATGCCCCTGGCTTAGTTTAACCCCTGCTGTTGGACATTGTCTCCACTAAAACTAACTACATAGCCAGCTTTAGGTCTCTGCTATACCTGTGGCTGCAGGTCCCCCTTAATCATCATTGTCTGTGTGGGGGCCCCACAAAAGCTACTGCTAGTTGAGGAAAAATGTGGAAGAAAAAATGTATTAATTTCCTAATTATACTCTCTTAACATGAACAGGGCTGTGATGTGACCTTGTTAGGATGAAGCTGATAATGAACATGAGCAAGGTAATTACTAGAGGTCAGCAGCCCAAAGTGACTTATGTCAATGCAAAGTTTGGATTTTAAGAAGAGCTGATACTTCCGATAATCAAGGATGATTTTCTCTTTCAGGGAGTTTTATAAATACAAGCAGAACACCAGATACTATAGTTCTCAATTTCTTTGCTTAAGAATTCAGTGCAATCCCAAAAATAATAGAATAAAGGCTCAGACTCAGGACTGCATTTTAAATATTACTCTAATTTGCTTACAAAGTTAATAGAATAACATCTTTTACATCAACACGTATTTTTGAACAATAATTATAAAACTCAGATGTCTGGATTGATCGACTGTTTGTAATCCTGAATGATTTACCAGCAAATCAAACTTTTTACCAAGAAGAAAGCAAAAGTTAGAACAAAATCAGGGAAGGTCTGTGAAATCAAGGCCAGTGACAGATATGTGAAATCAGGGCCAGTGACAGGTATGCATTACTGCTCAATGAGGTGAATAAGTGACTTACCCCTGCTGCTGTTTGACGACTGCTAAACAGCAGTCACTGATCTGGTGTGGCAGTACCAGTATTGCACAATATATTGCTATTTGCTGAAGTAAAAACTAGTACCACTATGGCTTCTGCTTGTGTGCGTCTGTGTGTGTGTATGTAAAAAATATCACTGAATTTATATGTGCATGCACCCAATAATGCCAGGACACAGGCATTATTCTTCTGGGTGTCAGTAAAAATGTACCTAACAAGTAATTATATTTCAAAAGTAAGACATACAATATATCACAGAATAATCAGACACTTAGATCCTCTTGGAGTCTGGTGGCCCCCACTCACCAGCTGTATAAATGGATACTGAGGGCTCCCTTAATCATCTTTGACTCTGTAGGGACCCCCACTAAAGCTGTTGCTGGTTGAAGAAAAATCAGGAGAAAAAATTTATCAATTTTCTGATTGAGCTGTTTAACTTGGAGTGCTGAGATATGACCATTTTAGGATAAAGCTGATAATAGCCTTTGGTTTCAACTGCACCCATTCTAAAACCAGCCCTGCTCAAATGTGTGTGTACAGAAAGCGCTGTAGGTTATGGGAGGCTGGGGATTGTGAGGTTATTACAACTTTAATTTTCATCACAGTCAAAGCTTACAGGTGTGCACATGGTCATTATAGCTTGTGTTTGAGCTGTGGACGGTATGGTCATTGTTTATTTACTTTTCTCACAGACCTCAGAAGTGTCTGGCAACCACTGTTTCTTAGCCTCACAATGTAGTACATTTCTATCAGTGTTTTCTGTTAAAAAAAAAAAAAAAACTTCTGAAGCTGTAGATCAGGAACTCTTAAGTTAGTATGGTTTACTTTAATGAGATTGACCTGCATCACTTCACTTTGTTTTCTGTGTGGATTTTCTTGTTGTAGTATGTGGCATTTGTGTGCCCAATCAGGAGCTTATTATTTTAGTGGGTTGTCAGGATTGCCGACGTGCTTTGATTTTATGGTCATTTTCCCTGCTCTTGTACATGCTGTGAACGTTCAAGTGTACCAGAAAAAGCATCTAGACCTCTGTGTCTAATCAACTATATTTCACAAACATGAGTCAAAACCTTTGCAAAAGTGCATTAGTTTAACCTGAGTAGAAATGTTACACCACCTGCAAGTCTTTAAATCTGTGTAATTCATACATGTGACATTGTGTAGGCTGTTTCAGCTGTATATGTTGTGGTTTCCTTGTGTAATAAAAACTCTTGGAAGGACATATCAGGTCTGGATCTGAAAACCTTCACTCCATTATAAGTTTCACATGCCTCTGTATTATGATTCCAGCTTTGAAAATATCTACAAACTCAGGATTATGTGAAGACAGTTTTTTTTTTCAGTTTCACTTTGACAAATATGCTACTGTACACAGAATATTCACATTATATAGAACTGAAAGGATTTGCATTTGTTTCATAAGTTTGAAAGGATTTTCATTTGTTTCATAAGTGGCACACTAGTAGGGCATTAAAGAAAAGGCTTGAAAGCATTTTATTCTGAAACTTGTGCAAAACATTACTTTCATTTTTAACACAGAATGATTCTATAATATAATGTATAATAAAGGTTGCTGCCTGTATTCTGTAGTAAAATGCCATGCTGCTTCCACAGCATTGTCAAGGGATATATAATCTAAAGTTAGTAGGGAAACTAAATCAGTTTTTCAGAGAAAGACAGAAAAATAAGAATTATGACAAGATAGTAGTTATAATGTGTTTGTAAAGTAGCATAATTTGAACTGGAACTCCTTTAAGCATAAACTGTAAATTAACTGCTATTTTGCTTTATTTGCTTGTCCTGACTAACTTTTAAATAATTGTTTTTCAGATTAGAGTGGATGGCCCCCCACATGGTGGAATTCAATATGAAGTACTACCAGTTATGAAGGAGGGAACATCAGTACATCGGGACATGGCATTCTCCACTGACCTTCAGTACATCTATATTATGTCTGACAGACAGGTAGGTGGTTGTATCTGTCTTTAACATTTCATCTGTTCTTTTAATCTTTAAGTAAAAAATGATGAATGATTTCTCGGAGCAGCTTTATTGTGGTCACCAGGGCTTACCTTTCACAACTTATGTATTAGAAAGCTGCTAGCAGATTTAAAAATGGCATGCAGTGTTTTATTAAAGCCATGATGTGACTTTGTAGGTATGATTGCTTGATATATTGTGTTGAGTGCATCCACCTTTTGCCAAAAACAATTATTGCTTGAGTTTTAGTGTTCATTAGAGTGCTGCAGGTTTGGTTGGTGGAGTCACAGATCTAGAAACTGTTATGAGGTGAGAAAATTGATACTGAAGCTGCTGTGATATGGATGAAGTATGCATGCTGGAAGAAATGTGAGAAGGAGTCACAGATGCTTACTGAATGTGAGAGAAGGTCATTGATACTGGAACAGAACTGCAGTGAAATCAGTTATTGGATCGCCTTTTAAGGTCAGAGCTGCTGAAACAATGGGTAGGTGGGGTTACAAATAATATTATAACAGCTGTGAGGTGGTATCATAGCTAATGGAATGACTGTGAGGTAAGGTCTTGATGCTGTAAAGTCCATTAGGTGAGGTAATGAATGGTGGAGCTTGGACCATGGACAGGTCCCAGATATGAAACACTTCAGAAGTTACTTTCTTATAGGACCCTTCTTGCCTTCAGTTGTCTTATTTACTTTATTTATTTTAGTTCCTTTTCAACAGAGGAAGAAAACAAAGATCACTGTTTCTGATTTAAGGAAGGCGAGACATATATAGAATGGGTTTATGTCCCTTGACTGGTACTCAAATAAATACTGCCAGAACACAGGCAGCTTTTTTTTCTTATTCTTTCTCATTTTGAAATATTGAACAGACTTAAATTTAAAATTCTGTTGTCTTCAGAAGTTCTCTGTTTTGACTTTTACAGACTGTAGTATATTAATTGAAAATAACGGGGTATCATAATGGCCATAACTGAGAGATTAGTAGAGCAAAATGTTTTAAACCATGTGGGAGGGAGTCATCTGTACACTGAGTTACTGTTCAGGAATGAACACTGGTCCTTTCCACACTGTATTGAATAATTCTTTCCACAAATTCCTCTTTTAATGCAGGTAAGGCCAATGCATGCCAGTGGAGGACAGCTCTGATGGATTTGGTATCTTATTCTTTTGAGGCACAGTAAATCAAAGTACACACTAGACTAATTTTTTTAATTATAATTTCACCTTATTCTGAAGTTTTTGTTTCCTTGACATTGGATTTAAGCTGTACATAACATATATATATATATATATATATATATATATATATATATATATATATATATATATATATATATATATATATATATATATATATATGTGTGTGTGTGTATATACACACAAGAAAAAAGGTAGGCTGTGTGATGAAGCAGCTTGACTGCGAAAGTGCTCACCATTACTGTTTGTTACAGTTTGTTCATTAAAGTCTTTTATTAAGTTACTCATTGCCGTGGTTCAGTGCTCACTATATTTTTTATATATATATATATATATATATATATATATATATATATATATATATATATATATATATATATATATATATATATATATATATATGCCATTTCAGTTTAACATATTTATTTATTTAACATTTGTATACCAGGATTGTCCAACTGGGTGATAGCCCATTTTCAGCAGAGGCCCAGGGAGAAAAGCTCCAGCGACAATAATAAAAACACAAGTTATCATATAAAAAAAGAACATAGCTACATTGTTAAAAATATACAGGACTAAAAATTAAAGTACAAAGAAATTAAACAGTTATTGAAAATGACAAATACGTACACATTGAGGGTTATGCAGAAGTACATAAGGTAGGTGAGCACGAAACCTCAGAGAATAGTACATTGCTAGGGAAAGTATAGTAAAAGAGAAGAAATAACTAGAGGAGAAATTAGAATAGAAGGTGAGAAGTGAGAAGAGAGAAGGGAAGAGGAATAAGGAAGACATATTGTCAAGTAAGTGGGAAGAAGCGGGAGGACAGATTGTAACAGAAGAGAGGATAGGAGATAAAGCAGTAAGTTAGTAAGTAAGATATATAACGAGTACACGGAGTGGTAGCAGAGTAGATGAGGAGCGAATACAGACTGGAAGGAATTAGCCAGGAGAGATACATGAGCAAAGCCAGTTATTACTGAGGAAGGCCTTCAGTTGTCTTTTGAAGTGAGTTGGATTGGCAATAGTTATTATAGGCTGGGGGATAGTATGACAAATTCCAGAGATGCAGTTAGACAAAAGGGCATCACCAGCTTTGTTGTTGGATTTAGATACTTGCAATACTAGTTTGTTGGGGGACTGAATGGGAAATAGGAAATTCACCACGGGGATCACCTCTGTGGCTCTGCTCGACAGTGGCATAGGAAAATATTTTTTTTGGGTGGCAAAAGCCAGGGTACCTTTTTGGCTGTGCTTGTATAGGCCCCAGGGCCGATAGCCTAGTACCTACTTATGAACCTATGAAGCAGTCTAATGTTAAGAGTAGAGCAGAAGCAATGATTGAAGAGCAGAGATTTTTTCAGGTTGATGTACTAGTCTATGATCGAGGGTAAGTTGAGTACAAGTTAGGCAATGAGGTAGGTCTAACCAATTTAGTTGCCAAAGGGCAGAGCAGTGATGTGATCTATGAGAGGCGTTAGTAGCAAATTTTGCTATTTTATTATAGCAGATTTCAATCCTAGCCAGATCAGGTTTATAAATATTGGTAAAGATAGGAGAGGCATATAATGTAGGGTGGAAAGAAGATGTGTTCTGACTATTGCTTGCCTTGTATTATTACTAAGAAAAGACTTGATTCTTTATAATGAACCAAGTTTAATATGTGTTTTCTTAATGGACTGATGTGTCAAATTTCAAGTTATTGTCAATTAGAATGCCTGGTAATTTAGCTTGACTAACAGCTGATATAATGGTGTTGTTTGAAGATTGTGTTTGTAAAGAGGCTGTGGCATCTTGTGATTTTCTGGAGTACAAGAGCATCAGTTTTTTTTGGAAAGATTCAGAATTAGATGAGGATCTGAGTGCCATGTTTCAACAGCTAGGACGGACTGTTGTGTGATGGTAGTAAGTTGTTTTATGAAGTTGCAGAGCAGATAAGAGTATTGTCATCTGCATACTGAATAAAGGAAGCTAGAGGTGTAGCTGTATGAAGTCGGTTGATAAAAATGGTAAAAGTAGAGGACCTTGGATAGAGCCTTGAGGAACTCCCATACTGACAGGCAGTAGGGACGAGGGTTCTCTTCAACGTTGTACAGCTTGTTGTCGGCCAGAAAGATAATGTGGAACCAAGCTAGGAAAGAATGGTTAAGTTTTAAGGTGAAAAGTTCGTCCAGAAGATTCTGATGTGGAACAGTATCAAAAGCTTTGAATAGATCCAAAAAGATGGAGGATAAAAGTTTCCTATTATTTCTGTGTTGGGTTATGGTATTAGTAAAACTTAGGAGGGCAGTAGTGGTACTGTGCTTAGGCCGGAAACCATGTTGTGTGTTAGATAAGAGGTTATTGGATACTAGATGGTGTAGAAGTTGTATGTGAATATATTTTTCTAATATTTTGGAAAGGGGAGGTAAGATTGCAATGGGTCTATAGTTAAAAAAAAACTACGGTTAACTATAGTTAAGTAACTTGTCCATTGACTCTGTATCCCAGAGCCCTGGGGTGGCTTTACTGGTTGTTCGTGTTTGGAATATTTTTACCCAAGATGAATGGAGTTAAGTATTCCTGGGTAGTAGTCTTGTGATGTAGTAAAAAGGTCAGTGTGGGTCCCTTCAGTGACCTAGAGGGATGGTCTATTAAGAAGGCTAAAAAGTATCTTGATGATATAATGCCTACACGAGAATCATGTCTGATGAAGAAGAAGTGCCTGTGGCACCATCGCGAGAGGCATAACAAGTAGAAAGGAGGTTATAGAGTTTTATAGGAGAGAGAGCAAAACAAAAACAGAGTATTAAAACATGAGGAAGGCCTGCCCAGAGAAGATGTATAGTGGAAAATATACATGCAAAATTGTACTAGATTAAGATGTAAGTTCTGATCAGAGATAGAGTGGAAAGAAGTGAGACCTAATGGATCCACAACTGAGAAACTTGCGCTAAGAGAAGTATACCTTTCTCTTTCCACATGTCTGAAGATACAAAAATGAGAATTAAGAATAAGGTACTGGAAATCGGAAAATATGTCAGAGGTATGTTACTTAAGGTGTTACTAAGTAATAGTAAGTAGTTAAAGTAGTTTAAAAGAGGGCCTAGCATTTACTTTGACCTCATGCTTTAAGTGGATGGATACAATTTGAGACAGTCCATGATAAGAAGCAAGCAAAGTAGTCAAAACAGTGATTGGACATACAAGTAGTACTAATCTGCTTTGTGAACATGGCCCAAGGCTGCTGTCTATCTATATACACCAGCTACTAGTGGTGGAGATGGGCAGTTACACCAGCCACGAGTGGTACAGATGGGCAGTTCCCCATGATTAGGCTACATAAAGCAGCAGGGGAACAGGAACTTAATGGAGATGAACAATTAGCTCTACTATGAGGAAATATTTGAGTAAGCTGCTGAAATGCAAGTTAAGGTGAAAGAAGGGTGAAGAGAAGATTTGGGGAAAGTGTACAGAATGTAAAAGAGTAAACCACACAAATGGCACTGAATGGAATCACGGCTGAATCCTGTGCCGGGGGTAGTGCAGTTAAAAGCGCTGGGTCAAGAAAAATACAATAAACTAGACAGAGGGTACAGCAGTTTACTTAAGAGCTGGGAAAGTGTGCCTGGGCAGGTAGTGGAAAAATTATTGCATAAGTCAAGGTAAGATGTTAAGATTGTGTAGTACACCATAACAGCCCTACTTAACAAACAGAAGAAAGTCAATGTTTTACATAGAATGAACACTACTGTAACCTACAAAACCACCAAGACTCAGCAGCAGTCACATCAATTCTTCTTCTAACTATTCTGTGCTGAGCACACCCTCATGAGGGTTCTCAGTGCTACACATCTGTTGTTCTCTGCTTGGGGCTTGATTCTGTTTTGATTGGTGATTGACTGGAGTGTGTTTGGCTGATAATAACTTGTCCTGAAAGCAGTGTCATATTTGTGATTGTTTAGATGTCCTTCCATACTATTGCTGCAGTATTCTTCACTGAAGGTATCTTCTGCCAAGGATAGCCTGACATCTGGTCAGTAAGACTTTGGATTTCATTAGCACTGTACATCACATGCATGCTCCCTGCATAGGGCATAAAGGTGACATATGATGTTTGCCACCAGTCTGAACACCATTATCAAATGTTGAAATGAACACCCTTATGCTGTGCTGGTTACCAAGACATCTTCAGATAAGTGCCCCGATGGGGTTTCTTCTCTGTTTTTTCCTCAATATTGTTGCTAATTGTGTTAATGTCTTCCAAGGAGGGAAATGTCAATGTGGGTGGCAGATTCTCCAGAAAGACCATCACAACCAGAGTCTTTTTTGCTTAGCGACTTCCTACAACCAAATGCAGTGCTCCATCCATTAAGCATTTGTCTGTAAGACCCTCTGTAGTCATTTATCTTCTGTTTCCATATACCTCAAGAACCAACATCTTAAATTGTTGGCTAAGGGCACTAAGGCGGAATCCTCCCATCCCTAGGGACACACATCTTCCAAGAAGAAGGCCAAAAAGTATAGGCCTGATCTGGTTGTTGTCCATACTCCACAGGATGTCTCTCTGGAAGCTAGTGAAAGCCCTGAAGAATGTCTGGTACTTGCATTGGATTCCTCTACCATGACCATGTTTGAGGCCGATGTGGATCCCATTTCTCACGTGTCCTCTGAGGCTTTTCAAAAACCTGCAAATGATGTTGGGGAACCATGGTTGATTATTTCCAAGAGGCTTTGGGAAATTCCTCAAATCTTAGTTCAGGAGGAGATTCTTACACTGGTTGAATCCCACCAAAAGACTGAGCCACAGAGGGTTATTAAGGCAAATGTCCCACTTAAAAAGCAAAAGACCAAGTATATTGTCCCTATTGCTAAAGATTCCCAGTGTGAATGGCAGGATTTTTCTCAAGATTTTTTAGTGCCTTGTTGGCCTTGAAGCCTCCTCAAGGACTGTCAGTCCCTGCTCCTCCTTGTTCTTCCATGCCTGTTATGAGGACAAAGAAACAGGATTCTTCATGTGAGAACCTAGTTTTTAGGGAAGAATCCCTTACATACATCCCTTAAATTTCTTATTTTCTGCACTATGATTCAGAGGAAGAGGCTTCTTTAAACCTTGATTCCTTCTTGGAAAACATATCCTTTGGGGATACTATTGCTTGTATGATGGAGTACTTTTTAAGTGGAATTCAGTCTCAACTGATAAGTCTTCTCAACTTTTGCCTTCTTCTAAGCTCCTTCCTTCTGATAAGGATAGTAGAGCTATGGAAAGGTTGGGTAAAACAGTATGTAATGCTGCCACCTTGTCATTTTGGGGTATTAGTTACCAAACCTACATGACCAGGTATGTCTTGGATCTCCTTTCTTAGGTAGCTAAGATTGTGTATGATCTGCCTGATTCCGAAGTGAAAGCTTCAGCTCTTTCTCTCTTTGGATCCACTTCTCAGGTCACTTGTCACTCCATAAAATGCAGTTACGATGTTGATAATGCCTCTTTCAGGGCTGCTGCTTTTGGTTCTGTGATAGGACATTATTCTTGGTTTTATCTTCAGGCTTTGCTTGAAGATATTAAAGCCAAAATTCTGGATGCTCCAATGGATAATAAAAATCTTTTTGGGACAGCTGCTGCTAACCTTTTTAAGTCCCTCCAGTATAAGGGTAAGGCCATGCAGGAACTCAAGCATATTTTTGTCTCTCCCATACCCAAATTTCAGAGGAATTACCCAACCAAATCTGCCTTTGTGTCTAGGCAGACTCATCATCCTCCCAAAGGTAATAATGGGTCCAAGCATATTCCTCCTCCTAAGTCTACTCAAACCTCTACTTTTCAGGAGGCTTCCTTTTAGGACAGGCCTGTTGTTATTTGACATTTTGCCTCCTCTTCCCCTTGGCCAGACCCCTTTGTCTCTCCAACTCCCTCTGTCTCCCAAAATGGAAACAGATCACCTCAGACTCATGGGTACTGTCTGTAATTCATCAGGGATGTTTCATGATATGGAAATCTCTTCCCACCTTTTCAGGCATTCCTCAGCCTCCTTCAGACCAACTCTCTCTTTTTCGGGAGGTTTGCAGTCAATTTTGGATCAAGACACATTAAACATTTTCCACTCACCCAAATGGGAATAGATGTTTACTCCAGGATGTTTTTGGTTCCACAGAAGGAAGGGACTTGGAGACTAGTTCTGGACCTATCTCTCCTCAACACTTTTCTCAAGGTCCCTTCTTTCAGGATTTTGTCTTTTCAGACTTTTCTTCTTCTTATCCTCCCTCAAGCCTTCCTTGTCTCTCTAGACCTGAAGGATGGGTATCATTCACCTTCTGTTCAGGAAAGTTTTATATTTCTGTATTTCTTCCCCTCATTTTCAGTTCTTTGCTTTGCCCTTCATCTTTTCTACTGCCCCAGGGGTATTCACTAAATGCTTTGCTCCTGTCATTGCCTTTTGCAGGCTTTGAGGAATACAGATATTTCCTTATCTAGACAACCTGCTTATTCAGGCTATTTCTCCCAGTAGTCTTTTATAAGATTTTCACTTTAACACTTGTCTTTTACAAGTCTCTTCTTCCTCTGTACTTTTTCATGACCCGGGAATTTCTCAGGATTCTGGAGTTCATGGCCTGCACCATTCCCATGCTTCCTCTTGTCAGTGTCATTGTGGGGAAGATGATGTCTCAGATCAGTGTGGCTTCAATGCTGCCACCCCCTGGAGTTCCCTGTTTCTTTCCTTCTTTGTCTTAGACTCAAACTCCAGCAAATTTCTCTCAATCCAGGACTGTCATTTCAGGTTCCAGTTCCTTCCCAAGAACTCTTCATGGATGCCTAAAACCTGGAGTGGGGTGCTTTTTGTGGCTGTCTGAAAGTTCAGGGTCTCTGGACTCTTCATCAGAGAACAGACCATATCAATGTAAAAGAGATGAAGTATCTGCTTCTGGCTGTACAGGGCTTTCATTCTCTTTTTCTCCTTGACCCCTGAAAATCTTTACCACAATACCACCGTGATGTTGTACATCAGTGTGTGTGTGTGTGGGGGGGGGTTACAAGGTCTTATCCCCTTTGCAAGCTAGCTCTTCAGGCCTGGGATCTGGCTATTAGGTGACTCTTTAAGCAGTTTACATTCCTTCAGACCACAACCTAGTGGGCCTGGGATCTGGCTATTAGGTGACTCTTTAAGCAGTTTACATTCCTTCAGACCACAACCTAGTGGCAGACTCTCTGAGCAAGTACAAAGCACAGGTTCCCAAATGGATGCTTCACAGAGATGTATTTCTGGACATAGTCCATATGCATGGGGTATTTTTCAAGTAGATCTTTTCCTCCCCTCTGAACAAACAACTTCCTCTATTCTGTTCAAGAGTACCAATTCCCCTGGCTTGGAAAGTGGGTGCCCTCTGTTTTCCTTGGGAGAGAATGTTTCTGTTTACCTTTCCTACCCTTCGTTTGCTGCCAAGAGTTCTGCACAAGATCAAGCAGGACTCTCCCAAAATATTGGTGGTGACTCCCTTTTGGCCCAGACAGCACAGATTCCTCCTTCTTTTTCATATGGCCAGGGGCTATCACCACAAGTTACCTCACGGGGTGGACATTCTCACACAAGACAAGGAATCTCTTATCCATCCTCATCTATCCACTCTTCAAATGACAATGTGGATGATAGGGTTTTGATCCCTTTTAGGCACCTCTTTTCTGAGGGCATGATTCAGGCTCTGTAGGAGGCCAGTAGACCCACTACCAAAAAGTTATATATGCCGAAATGGCAAGGATTTTCTGTTTGGTGTTTTCTCAACATCTTTCAGAAACCCTTCTCTGTAGGGGTTTCTCTGGTTCCCTCTTATTTGTGTGATCTACTCCATGCTGGCTTGGCATATTTCTCAAGTTAAAGGTTACCTATATCAAACAAAGCTTCTCATTAGCACTCCAAGAAAAATCTTGATGATTGGATGGGAAATAGGGAATTCACCCTGGGGATCACCTCTGTGGCTGTGCTCGACAGGGCACAGGAAAATAATTTTCTTGGGTGGCGAAAGCCAGAGTACCTATTTGGCTAGGCTTATGTAGGCCCTAGGGCCAATAGCCTAGTACCTACCTATGAACCTGACGGCTATCTCTGCTTGTCCACCCTTGAACCCTCCTTTGGCCTCTCTGTTTGAGGTCAAGCAGTTTCTGAAAGGCGTCCTTCATTTCAGGCCCTAAGAAGGCCTATTCCTCCTTGCTGGGACCTCTGTTTTGTTCTTGAAAAATTGGCTCAGATTCCTTTTGAACCTGGTAGTTCAACTTCCTTGCAACTTTGTACTTGGAAGACTGTTCTGTTGTTGGCTTTTACTTTAGCCAAGAGAGTGTCTGAGCTTCAGGCTGTTATGGCCATTCCTCCTTTTTTATTTTTTCACAGAGACGGGGTGTCTCTTATTACTAATCCTCCTTTTATGCCCAAGCTGGCTAATGAATTGTCCCTTAATCAGTTCATTCAAATTCCTTCCTTTTTTTTCTTATTCATAGTCTGCCCTTGGCCCTACACAGACAGCTCAGATATTATTTGGATAAAGCAAAGGTTATTAACAAATCTGAGCATCTTTTTTGGTTCTTTTCATCCCAGGACTTTGGGTTTAGCTGTTTCCAAGCAAACCATTTCCTCCTGGATCTCTAAGGCCATTTGCTTTTGTTATTCCTTTCAAGAAAAATGTCTTTCTTCATCTGTAAAGGCACATTCTACTGGGGCGATTGCCTCTTCTTTTGCCTTTTTCAAGGGTTTGAACACCAATTTCATCCTTGAATCTGCTACTTGGTCCTCTGTTCATACTTTTACTAAGTATTACAAACTGGATTTTGTTTCCAGGACCAGGACATTATTTTTTGCCAGAGGAATTCTGCATGGTTTTGTAGAGGGCTCTACTGTGCCTTCCTCCTCCCAGTCTGCTTCTGAGCTCTTGTAGTCTCCCTTCTGTGAAGAATATTCATATAGAAGGGCATAGTACAGTTGTGTAAAATCTTACCATAATAGTAGATGTCCTACTCTTCACTGTTGCATTATTTCGTCCCTCCCTCCTTCCCCTCTTTGTTATGGCTCTTGTGCTTGTCTTTTGTTAATTCCTGTAATAGGAGTTCTCTTCCTTTCCCTTCTGAACTTTTCTTCTTCTGGATGTACATATTCTGCATCATTCTTATAGGTATTTTTCCCTCCTGGGGCAATTCAGTTCTGAGTATTTATGCCTATACATCACATTTATGCCCCACACTGTATGCCGGGAGCATATGCATGACATATGGCACCTATGAAATCCAAAGGCTTTGGCTTTGGTATACTGGCTGGACATTGGGCTATCCTTGGCAGGAGATCTCTTCAGAAAACATTACTGCAACAGTAAAGAGAAGAACATCTACTGATATGGTAAGATTTTACACAACTGTACTTTACATCAGTAAGACGGTTATCTTGTACTGTTGTATGGTAGAAAAAGCACTACATACTCTAGCTACAAACATTAGTGGCTTACTACGTTTGAAATCACTGAACACTTTCAATAAATGGAGTGTTATCCTTCCACTGTTGAAGCTGCATGACCTTGGAATTTGTATATTTTGAATTGAATAGAGCGGGGGAAGCAATGGCATAAATCCTTCATATTTTTTGTCTTTTTGTTAACATTGTCATTTTAGAATTGTTGATGTTATTTTTTTTATTTATTTACATTTGTTAACCAGGAAAGTCCACTGGGTCAGGAACCTATTTTCAGTGGAGGCCCGGGGAGAAAAGCTCCATGATAAATCTAGTTTACACAGAATTGCAATTTACAGTAATACATACAAAAAAATGACCAAGTTAGGATAAAACATAATAAACTATAATGACACGGTATAAAATTGTAACTATAGTTTTTTTTTTTTTTGGAGAGAGTAGGACAAACGTGTGGTAACATATGGATATGTTATAGGGAGAGTTAAAGATGAGCAGAAAAAGACTTAAGTGATAACAAAATAGCACCAAGAAGGCTCTAGGGAAGTTTATTGATTGAGGGACAGAGGCAAATTTGTTTTTTTGAGAAAGTGATTTTTTAAGCTATTTTTGAAGGTATTCAAAGAATCCAGAAGTGTAATAGAGGGGGTAGGTCATTCCATAGTTTTGCTATGGCATAAGAATATAAACTTTGTCCTGATGTCTTATTGGGTTTAGAGACTTGAAGAAGTTGTTTGTTAGAGGATCTTAAGTCTCTGGAGGAGGTGTAGGTTTGTAATATGTCTGCAAGTGTAGGGCAGTTGTCAGGGTGGAATGTTAGATTGTGAGCAATAGTGAGTTGTGTATACTGAAGGTAATGGGGGGAAGTCCAGCCAGTTCAGTGTTTGAATGGCTTGGCAGTTGTGCCTTTGGTTTAGACCACAGGCAAATTTGGCTATTTTGTAGTAGCATGACTGCAATTTAGCACTTAGGGATTTGTGAAGATTTGTGAAAATTGGGGAGCCATAGAGAAGGGATGGGAGTAGAACAGAGTTTGCTAGTTTTATTTTTGTGGGGAAATTTATATAGATCATTTGCCTGTGAAGTTTGCCAAATTTAAAGTGTTTTTTTATTGCATTGAGTATGTGGTATTCATATGAGAGTTTATTCTCTATGGTAATACCCAGACGTTTTGCAGAGGACACAATTTCTGTTTCAGTCATGTTTTGGGAAAAGATTTTAAAATCTTGAGGTACTGGCTTGGGAGAATTTCTGAAAAGCTTGAAACAATAACAGCCTTTTTCATGCTTCAGAATTTGTGCTTCCATTGCTATGTTTTTTTGGTTTTTTTTACATTAATCCTGCCAAAATTATGAAGTTAATGAATACAGTTAGTTATTTAGAGAAGCTTAAAAATGGACAGATGTGCAGGAGCAAACAGAAGAAGTAGATGGATGTCACCTAGAGCGAGGGAGAATAGAACCCTGGAGGTCACCGTGAGAGGCGTTGTTGCAGTAAAAGCCATGCAGGTATTCCAAGCATGCCTGAGACAGAGAAAAAAAGAGGATAGGGCAGTGATGGCGAACCTATGACGCATGTCAAAGTGACACACCATGACGTCTTGTGTGACACACCAGCATTCACCAACACCCGAGTTACCAAAGAAACTGTATGAACAAAAATACAAGAAATATATGACCCTGCACTTATCTATTAAAATTCAGCAACAAAGAAAGTCATTCATTGATGTTAATCAAATTGCGGTGTGTTCCATAATTTTTTTTAGTTCAATTAAAAATTACTATTAAAAGTAGGGTAATTTTTTTGGTGCACTATTTTAAGCCCAATTATCAGTGTGCATATAATTTTCTCTTTTGGAAGTCACTGATTTTTCTTTTACTTTTATAATACATAACAGCACACGACTGGACTGTATTTTTTAAAATAAATAAATATGTAAAGAATTTTTTTCTCTTTTGTTTGCGGGAGGCATGCCAGCAGAGTCAAGATAGGCACTTTCCAAATTTTTAACATGCCAAGCGCAAAAGGTTCGCCATCACTGGGATAGACGAACAACAGTAACAGGCAGTTATATTGCGATAGCTACAAACCTCAGGAAGGCTTCTTATGTTTGTATTTTTCATATGAAAATAAAGCCCACTGTCATAACTTTGTTTCTGTTGTTCAAGAAAGGACAGACTAGTCTGAGACTATATCTAGCATTTGTTTCTGCAACATAGCAAATAACGGTATAATAATGTTTTTATCAGGAACAACTGAAAATGCAGTCAAATTCAAGGCTATCCTTCCAAATCTATGTACATATGAGATGTGTAGTAGTGGGTGTTCCTGTTACCTTTCCTTTGAATGCATATGGCAGTACTAATGACAGACTTACATACACCATTTGGATTAATTTATAATAACAATGAACTTCAGTGTTGTTCATTTTGTTTGTCTCCACCATTGTAAAATGCAGAGGTTTACGAAAAGGAACGTGTGAAGACCTCACGCATTTGATGTAACTTACCAGGCTGCCAAATTGTCTGTCTTTCTAATTTTGGACCTGTTGTATGTCTGAGGTATTTAATTTCATACTTCATCATTTTTAAAAAAGGTTCTATGACATATAGAACTATAACGTAATACTTCCGAGTTTCAGGTAAGTCCTCAAATAACTTGTTATTAAAATATAAATTATTTATTTTATTGGCTTTACTGAATCCCTGTTCCCCTTTTCAACAAATAATTCTTAGCAGTTGTTCATTTTTTGTGTGACTGAATTAATTTCCTGTTATCCATGTGTGAGTAATATTGTATCATATAGCAAGAAGTTGATAATCATTAGAACTTAAAGTCGGTGTCTTAAATACTTGTAAAATGTCCAGCAGCTGTTGCAGTATTGTAAAGCTTTTCTAATCACACTTCGGAGTGTTTTATTGATTTTTTTGATAATATTCTAACATTTAGCCCCTTATTATAAGATTAATAAATTATTGGCTATGGTCATGAGAGAATTATTCAGAAATAATTGTAACATTTATTGCTGTTCTCATATTTTTTCTCTTATAGTAACCATAATAAAAGTGAGGTAAACATGGTCTGTCACTCTGACATTTCTCTGAAGCATTTCTTTGATATAAAAAAATCTGACTGGCCTTTGTAACTGTTTTGATTAAAAGTCTAATGTAGTCCGTGAAGTGCAAAATTCATGCCCAAAACTACTACAGCAAGTTAAAGGCCTTGTCAAAGTCTCAGTCGCAGCTGACTAAATTCACTTCCCCTAGTTTCAAAAGATAGAATCCAAGGGGTGAAAAGTCAAACACCTCACTCTATGGCTGTTAGTTAGCATCTTTGTAAAGTAAATCTTTTTAATGGATCGAGCATGCATGCAATAATATATAAAATGTGTCTAATTTGTCAGTTTTAATTGAAATGTATCAGTGTTCTAGCAGACTGGGGGAGTAAACTTAGATGAAGATGAAATAGAACAGCACTCTAATTATAGAAAAAGTGAGAGCTTTGGGAGTAAAGTGTGTGCATATGTATTATCACAAAGAGCAGTAACCTCTGCTCATGTGCTAGACTGTTCCATTTAACAAGTAAACAGTTCAGCAAAAGGTTTCAGTGTAATTTGACATCAGAAATCTAAGCCTTAAATATAATTGCATTCAAAATAATGAACTACAGAGTGCTGAAATAATTCTTTACCTTAACACGTGGAAACAAATGCTAGTTTGGGAATTAAACAAACTGAAGCATAGAGCACATCTTGAGCATTTATTGAGCCATCATTGATAAACACATTTGCAATTTAAAACAGTCCTGTATCTCTTTTTGACTGCCGTCAGGTTGTCATTGAAACAATGCTTATTGACTGCCATTTCTGCGGCATATGAGTTTTCCAGATGCCTGCTTTTACAATAGTTCAACCACCTTTTACAGTTACTGGGCTTGCAAGAAGGAACATTTATTTAGCTTCAAGATGCAATGACCTTGGGATTAGTATACATAAGTAAGGGTGGGTATAGAATGTTTTTGTTTTATTGGTGGTTTGGGAGGAAGTGCTTAAATTAAATGTATATTTTTTTTTAATTTTATTGTGACCCCATTTTCCTTTAGTTATTTTACTCTGATAATTAGCATTCATTCAATGGTTGTTTGGCTACTATTCCAAATATTCACTGAAAGTTGCATCAGCTTCACATATACTTCCTTTGTATCTAAAAATTGTGCAGTTTCAATTTTGTTATCCTCACAAGCAGGTATTGCACCTTTATTTTTCCTACTGTAGTAGTATCTGTCTATCTATTGGTCGATCTGTTTATCAATCATCGTCTATCCTTTTTTGATTGGGTTAGTCCCACTACACTAGTGGCGTCTTTTCAAGGGAGACCTGAGGTGGTATTTCTACTACTAGGAGAAATTTGACCGGGGCATTGTGGGAACTTCCCCTACTTTTTCACATACGGGGACACTGTCTACAACTGCAGTTCCTGTCTTCCATTCCAGGTGTGAAGGCAGCCTAGAGAAGCAGGAAGCTGGTGAGAGTAAGAATGGAGGACCGAGAAGGAGATGTTGCTGAATTGAATGCTGATAGTTGGTCAGTGGAGGCATTGTTCATGTTAGAGAAGGAGTCAGAAGTTAAGGAGGCACTTGCAAGAGATAGCAGTTATGAAATAATGAAAAGTGGAGGCACTTGCAATAGATAGCAGTTATGAAATAATGAAAAGTGGAAAGTTTTATATATATATATATATATATATATATATATATATATATATATATAGGATAATATACACTGGACATAAACGAAATGACATTAAAACAGAAATTGATTATTTTATATTATACAGTGACTGGCCATTAACATTCCAAAAGAAGCATGCTGGTCAGCCCAGCCAGTGTGCCCATTGCAAATGAGAATATACAAACGATAAAAGTCTAGCCACTAAAGTATAATTGAGAGGTCAGACTTTTTTTTTCCCCACTGCTTACAAACATGAGAACAGTAACGTTAAATGCTTAGGTAATATTTGTAGCCCATGCGACTATGATTAAAATTGCGTACCAATTTAATCTACTTAATGTCTAAAAATAAAGTTGCAGATAATGAAAAACCTATGGGTACCTCCCTTCCCCCAAGTTTTAATTCTTAATATTCTGAGCAAGACAACCAATACATAAAACTCCTGTCTTGTCATCAATTAAAACACTGATTTCCCTAAGTCACAGAAAAGTAACGGCACTTGCATTTCTACAATCGTGTTACACATATATGATTAACATCACTTTGTTTAAGTCTTTATTTTACCACATTTTATGTTTCTTCTGTGACATTCACATTTTTGTTAAATAAAAGATCGAGAGGTATGTATGAGACCACATAAAATACAAGGAAAATTAGGTACATTATGCAAACTAAAACATACTTGATTTTTCCTTGTATTTTCCCATCTCTCTTGTACCTTTAAACTGTGAAGAGGTTACACTTTTTTTTTCTTTCAACAAAAATAAAATAGCAATGGAGATTGTCATTTCTCCATTGTTTGCGTGCTATACCAGTGATGTACTGTGCAAGCCTAGAAATACAAGTCCCATACGCATGCACAGTACATCATCAAAGAGCAGAATCGGGCAACAATGAAGAACACCACGGCGCTGTTATACAAAGACATTATTTAAGAAAAGTAAGTAATTTTTTCTTAAATAATGTCAATGTATAATAGCTATAACCGACTAAGTGGGGTGGTATATTGAAGAGTTACCCATGGTTATCTTTGTTTAATCACTATACCATGAATCATACTCAATATACCATACCCACATCATTGGTTATTACTATAATATCTAATATATTGAAATTTATTAAAAAGAGGAACAAAGAAAGCAGATTTCTCAGGCCATTTAGCTGAATGGGTAGAAGTAAAAGAAACAGAAGAATGCATAAGGACAGGTAAAGGTATTAAAAGATTGCATGAAAAAGATTTAAGTGAAGAAGAGATAAAAGAAATTGATCAATTATGGGAATATCATGTAGAAATGAGAATAATATATAAAAATTGGACTGACTGGTAGTAAAGTCTTAAAGGGAAGTATTAAAAAGTGTTTTCTAGAATATCAAGTGATGAAAAGAGAGAATGAAAAGTAGAAATATAGGTTAAGTCAGGCAGTATTCAGAAAAATGTTAAGAAATAATAAAAACTTTTATGGGAAGGAGAATTAAATTTATGAAATGAATCAAGAGAAGATTAAAAAAAAATTATATAAGCAAAGGTATTTTTACAGGGGTAAAAAGAAGTGGCATCTCCATATTTGAGTAAAATAGTGAGAGAAAATGAGAGGATAATTAGAGAACTGGAAACCAATGAAGGAAAAAAGATGAATAAACAAAAATAAATATTTGAGGTAATAGAGTAGCATGTAAAATACATTTAAGAAGACACAGATAAAAGAGAGGCAAATACAGGAGGTAAATAAGTTAAGTAAAGAAGAGAATGAGATTATGGAAAAATAAAACTATAGGAGAGCTTAATGAAATTTTAAAAGAGATGGATTTGGAGAAGGCTATGGGATTAGAGGGAAATGAGTATAATATATACTATAACATGAAAAATTGGCAACAATATATTTTGTAGAGATTTTGAATGAATGGTTAGAAAAAGAGATAAATGAAAAAGAGATATGTATGGGGCCATGAAATTTAAATGGAAGAAGGGGAAGAATGAAGATATTAGGAACTGGAGACCAATAGTAATAAACAACACCAATTATAAAATATTTATGAGAATAATAGGGAAAAGATTATGAAAAGGTGTGCATAGACAGATGGAAACTATGATTTTGAGGAGAAAAGGGAAAAAAAGTCAAGATTTATTATGGGTGTTAAGAGAGGTAATAGACGATATTATAAATAAAAAAGTGTAAACTAAAGTATTAGAGCAGAGTAAAATCTTCAGCAGAACACCACAGCTAACTGCTGGTAAAAACTTCAGCAAAAACACCACGAGTGTGCCAAATAAATCAACTTTAATAAAATGAAATAAAAAGCAGGAGGCAAATAAAAACGATAAGCGCTTTCATCTAATATAGCCTTCTTCAGATCGTAATGTAAATCCTGTGAAAAAACATTTTTAAAAAGTGAACATCCAATCAAAATAAGCTTTTACTATACTTATCCACTTATGGTTCATTTCTTGATTTAATAGTATGAGCTAATAAACAACTAATCAAAGGCTTAGATGATAACACATCCTATGAATAATCCAATAAAAAACTTTCCAATCACAAACTTTTCTCAAGGAAAGGAACCAATGCTTGATCTGGGCTGGACTAAAACTTCTACAGCAAGCGATAATACATTCTTTGGTAAAGGTTGTTGTTTGTCTTTCGGCTTTTTCCTGGTAAGGGGTCGCCACAGTGGAACTCTG
This sequence comes from Protopterus annectens, assembly GCF_019279795.1. NCBI lineage: Eukaryota > Metazoa > Chordata > Ceratodontiformes > Protopteridae > Protopterus > Protopterus annectens. The sequence goes on from NC_056739.1 coordinate 544,284,139, forward strand.
GTCTGCTAATGATTGGCAGTAGATTTTTTTTACGAAACGCCGAGGTGCCAGCTCGACGCCCAACCTTCAACGAAGGCACGTCCATTTACGCACGCATGTCTTTCAAATGCTACCCAACCGCGGGGAGGACATGCCGACTCCACACAGAAGGCACTCCCAAGCCAATCTGAGAATTGAACGGGAGAACCTCTTGCTGTACATTCTTTGGTAAAAGTACATAGTACAAAATAGCCCCAAAGAGTGTCCTATCATTAATCTTCTCAAAGAGAAGACTACCAATCACAAGTTACACCAGAAAAAATAAACCAATCACTAACCTGCATCTCTCAGGAAAAGTCATGTCATAAGCCCACCTTTTTATACATAAGTTTTGAACAAACTTTACGTTCCATTGGTAAAAAAGTGATACAATCAAAATATTAGTAGTGACAGAAACAAAACATTAGTACAATCACTGTCTTTGATCAATATTCATCTTCAAAAGCGAATATGCTATGAATTTTCATGCAAGAACAAAGAGCTTTCCATTTCAATAACAGAAATGTTAATGGCACATTAAACTGCTTCATAAACCAAACAGATCATTGCGGGGGAAGCTAGTGAGCTTACTTAGATTAAAAAACAGTAAGCAAATGTTTATCCTTGTGAACGGCAAAGAAGCAAGAGCTTCCATTATTATGTAAAGTTAAACAACCATAGATTGAGCTTTCTAAAACAGAAACCCATTCCAACTATCTTCAGTCAGTGTGCATCTTCAAAGACAAGTATGTTATGGATTTTCATACAGAAACAAAAATCTTTCTTTTTCAGTAACAAAGATAAAACAAAAAGCTTTCCATTTCAATGACATGGATGTAACAAAAATACTAAAATACAATATTATGACATAATTAATCCACTTTATAGATCACCCAATCCAGCCCAAATCAAGCCATTGGTTCCTTTCCTTGAGAATAGTTTGTGATTGGAAAGTTTTTTATTGTATTATTCAGAGGGTGTGTTATCATCTAAGCCTTTGATTAGTTGTTTTTAGCTCATACTATTAAATCAGGAAATGAACCATAATTGGATAAGTATAGCAAAAGCTTAATTTTGATTGGATGTTCACTTTTTAAAAATTATTTTTTTTGCAGGATTTACATTATGATCTGAAGAAGGCTATATTAGCTGAAAGCGCTTATCATTTTTATTTGCCTCCTGCTTTTTATTCCATTTTATTAAAGTTGATTTATTTTGCACACTTGTGGTGTTTTTGCTGAAGTTTTTACCAGCAGTTATCAGCCGTGGTCTTCTGCCGAAGATTTTACTCTGTTCCATTTTCTTGTTCCTCGGCAGCTTCAGCAATGTCGGCAGAGTTTGTGCTTGTTTGTTAAACTAAAGTATTGGTTGGAGATGTAAATAAAGCATTTGGTAGTACAATATGAGAAATTATGGAGTATATTAAGAAAATATAATGTAAGTGACAAATAATAAAAGTTATAAGATCAGTATATGAGAATAATATTATTAAAATAATATTAAATTGTTGGTTAAGTAAAAAAATAAGAATAGATTGTGAGATAAAACAAGGTTGTTTGGCAAGCAGCATATTATTTGCGTTAGCTATGAATGTGATTGTAAATGCAATGAATAGAGAATTAAAAATAGCAAGGTATAGGATAATAGAGGGGATTTATGTCCCAGTTATTCTTACTTATGCAGAAGATATAGTATTAATTATTAAAAATAAGAACTGGATGGAACAAGGAATTAGGAAATTAAGTAAGTATTTAAATATGCTTGGTTTAAACACCAACAAGGATAAAAGTAAAGGAATTGTTTGCCTCTGTTGCTGAAATCTGTTTAACCTTTTTTGTATAATTTGCTATTGTTTTGTATTTTACTTTTCGACTGTGAATTCTTATTTGTATAATTTGTATTGTGATTATTTTATTTATATAACATGTACTGTGTATTTTTTCTACCTGGGCCTCCACTAAAAAAGGGCACAAGATCAGTCAGACTATCCAGGTCAACAACTGTCAAATAAATAAATAAATACCATGGATTGTTGGGAGAGTTAGAATGTATTCTCTCTAATGATGAAGAGATAGATATTCTAGAAATAATGTTTGGGGTTAATACAAAGAAGGAAACATAGTGGGAGAGACTGATACAAAAGCTGAGAGAAATATGCATATTTTGGAGGTCATGCAGATTATCATATAAGAAAAAGACTTATTTAATAAACTCTATTTAGTTAGTTAAGATTGACTTTATGGCAAGTGTATGTATGATTCCCATCTATGTATGAAAAAGAACTCCTATTAATTATATTTTCATTCATATGGGGATCAAGATTAAACCCTGTAAGGAGAGGTATTTTATATGTGCAGGATGAAGGAGGATTAGGATTAATAAATCCTAGTGTACATGCATCTTCACTGAATCTGTATAAAGTGCTGAAGGGATTGAAAGACAAAACAGAAGCAAAGTAAACAATATAATGAAAATCAAATATAAAGATGTTTAGGGAAGTTTAAGATATGGGAAAATATGGAAGAATAGTGTTAGTGAGATTAAAGAATATCAAAGTAAAATATTATTATGGACATTGAAAATGGGGAGTGTGGAAAAAATGCAAAGACTGGTATGAAAATGTAATGAGGGAATATTATTATAGTTATCCATGGAAAAACCTAGATAATGAAAAAAAAGAAATGCAATTAAAATAAGGCTTAGATGGAACAAAAAATGCATGAATGTAAAGATTTTATGTGGAGGTTAATGACAAGTAACCTGCCTGTCAAAGCAAATGTGCCCTTTAAAAAATTCAGGAAAGAGTCTGTAACCATTGTGACGGGATTGAGATGAAGGAACATGTTTTCTTAAATTGTATGAGAGTGAGAACGTTGTGGGAAAATTATATGGAATTAATGTAATGATTCTAAAATTGTAAAAGACATACACATGAACTTGATAGAATATGGATATCATGGTTACAAAAGAACAAAGAAAGTGGAAGAAATTGATAAAAATAGTTTTATGTTTTGTGGATCGTATGGAATGAAAGATTGAATAAGATCAATTATAATGGGATATGGGTATTAGCATAAATTAAAAAAAAGATAACGTTTTTGGTTGTGGAAAAAAGAGTGGGGGGAATAAGTGAAATATTGGAAATATATGAAGTTATATGATGTAATGTAAGATATAAGCAACTGTAAGTAATGCATATATTGTATGTATTGTAAATAATGTAAATACTGTATATAAGCTGTTGTATTCAATAAAGAACCCCTGCTCTTTCTAATAGGTGCCATGGGTCCATTTATATCCACCTGAGCTACCACCAACCCAAGCAGATAGGACCTTAGTTTAGTGTCTCCTCAGAAGAATGATCGTATACACATTAAACATCTCTGTAAACTCTGAAATTCCCTTACAGCTATGCAAACAAATACCTCATTTGGGGTTAAGCAGTATATAGCAAATATCATTAGGATAAGAATGACCTAGAATCCTGTAGCCTTAAGTTTGAACCCTCAGTATCCATATTGGGTCACTATGTACGTCATCTAACAAGTCTAACAAAACACTTCTTTATTTTTTGTCCTGAAGAGACATTTATGTCTACTGATATACCCAGTTAACATGTTAAAAATCAATAAATAGTTGAACACACAGAATTAATAATGGCACCAGCATTGAGCCCTGAGTGTACCATAGACTGATGAGACAAATTATTGAATGTATGCATAAGATTTCTATATTGCAAGTTTATCTTCCAAGAAGGACTGAAACTATCTGACCAGAGTGCAAAGTAAGCCAGCAGCTATATAAAAGAGAAGGTCAGCCCTTAATTAAATAACAAAAACCTGCATGAAATAATCCCTTTTTTGAGGGTGGATGATTTATTTTGTGTTTCCATGCTCTCTACTTGTGATTTGCTGAGCGGGTCTTTGGTTTGTACCAAGATAGCCCTTTCTTTTGTCATGGATTACAGCTAGGTACCCTTGAGCTAGCCCTGCAGTCCTTTTGTTCTTGCATCATAAGCCTAATCATCCCCTCAAGGCAGAGTCAGCTGGAAGGGAGTGGACTAGCTTCAGGTACTGAGACAATGCCTATCCATCATTCCTAAAGGTAACTTGCTAACTCACAATTCCTGCCTGGTCATATAGAGGAACTATGAATGCATGCTTCCATACACGCCTTCCCCTTTCCCTGTCTCCGCAGAGAAGAGATCCGTGCTAACACTTGAGCTGACCTGGCCCTTCAGGAAAGCAATACATCCAGCCACCACTAGGTGTCAAAAGTACCAAAGGCCCAGCAGTCTCCCCGCCTGAAGATTAGCAATCTGATGTTTGCCATTCACATGCATCCTCCCTTACTTCATCCAGCAAACAGTCATGCTGCTAATGGAAGGCTGGTCAACTGGACTTTAGTCAGGGTTTCTCTGCACTTTGTAGGGATTATTTCATGCAGGAATCAGTGTTACTGTCCTTGTGACATCTGCTGCTACTTGGAACACTTCATGGAGTCAGACTGAGTGTGTAGCTTACCTTTGTACTACACCTTTTAGAAATAAACCTTATTGCCTAGTTGCAGTTTCCATAATTTGTCTTTCATTGGAAATAGACTGCACATGCCAGTTATTTAGCTCAGGAAATGACAGAAAACGTGTTTTAATTTAGCATCTCTTTGTTAACTGCTTTGTATCTGCTATGAACTGATGCTCTCAGTTTAATTTGACCTGAGGGTGGGATAGTCACTGTAGTAGAATGCATTGTTAAATATCCCGTAGATATTGTCTCTTCTTACACTCAGTCACTATCTTCCCTCGTGGATCAGGTATGCATCAGATATTATTGCATTTCTATTTGTATTAAGACTGTGTGGAGCAGTGAAAAGACTTTGGCAGTGTGTTATATTTCTAACAGTTTCATTCAGATAGGGTAAGCTTTATGCATTCTGATAAATAAGTCCAAGTACAAGAGTTTGGATGGCACAAAAGCAAGCGGCAGTTACTTTCATAAACGTTCTTACTGGCTTAATGTAGTTGTACTTTTCAGTCAACAAGGTTGCCAAATGCTCTTCAGCTATAGTTATACCTCTCAGACGACTGGATTACCAAATGCTCTTCAGCTCAATGGATCTGAAATGCACTTTCTCCTTACTCATATGGCATGTACAGACCACTCCACCAGAATAAGCTAGTTCTTATTCCACAGGATGAATACACATTACGAAGCGTCTTCTGGTTTATATTAAAACTTTACTACAAAACAGACATGAAATAGGCTAGCGCTTTCACCCGTAGGCTTCCTCAGGCCAATGACATTAAACAAATACTTGATCTTTATATACGTATTCTATTCCCCTTCTTTCTGATGTCACATCCTGTATCAATTAATACAATTAGCGCTATATAAATTCTATCTAGCTATTATCTATTTAATATGTACAAACTACGTTACAAATGTGTAAATATTTATAAAAATTTTAAAAATATATATTAAACAACAATTAAAAATAAAATAAAAAATCAAAGCATACATCCATATGTATATGACTGTTCATATATAAGGATATATGAAAACATAAAATGTATATGATATGCATCTATGTATGTATGAATACTTTATACCCCATTAACTGCATTCCATATACATGTACTATTTGCATGTAAATTATATACAGGAAATCCCAAACCCAGTTAGGCTACAACAGGGGACAATATCCATTACAATTATATATTTATAACCTCCTAGCTTTTAGTACAGGTTTGATAGGAACCCTATCATTTAACCCAGGTTTATGGTCAGCTCTAAGCCTAATTATCCATTTCATTTCATTTTGTTCTGTCCTATTAGATATGTCCGCCCATCTAATAGTGACATTGTTTACTTGAATAGCCATAAATTTAAAAACATGTTCTATAGATGTTTCTTGTACATGTTTTGATAATGCATTATTACCAGATCCTATTCTAATGTTATATAGGTGTTCTCTCATTCGGTCCCTTAACCTACGATCTGTCTTGCCCACGTAAAATGCGGGACAGTTTACACATGTAGCAAGATATACCACATGACTGGTATTACATGTGGCTTGTGCATGGAATGTATAACTTTGTTGTGTGGTAGGATGTGTAAACATTGCTGTTTCATTAATACATGAGCAATATCTACATTTGTAACATGGTTTAGTTCTTCCACTGTCTGTATGTTGACTTACTTTTACCACTTGATTAGGACCACACAGCATCCTATATAGGTTAAGCTTATTTTTATATAGGAACTTAGGGTGACTACCTACTATATCAAGTATGCTAGGATCTGTAGTTATTATATCCCAGTATTTCCTGTATATATCTTTGATGCCTTTGGCATCTTGTGTATAATATAGAGATACTTTTAGATCATTCACCATGTGGCTTTCATTTTCCTTAGAGTCTATAACTCCAGTATTTCCATTCCTATCTGCAAAATATGGATGTGCCTTATTTTCTCTCATAATATCCATGTTCATTAAACCCACATCTATTTCTTCTGGTTTGTATGACCTGTCCAAAAATTTTTGTTTCAGTCTATTTATCTCGTCCCTATATCCAGAACTGGTGGAATTCAATCGTGAAGCCCTCATCCCTTGACCTTTAACCTTTAACAAGAAGTTCTTCTTGTGCCAATAGCTACGCCAACTTAGTAATGGCAGATTGGGAAGACACATGTCTATTTAAAATGACAGAATTTAAAGAGAAAGTCCATTTTTATACACGTTTTGTGGATGACCTTTTCCTTATTTGGAAAGCTGAAGAAGTGGAGCTTTATGAATTTTTAGAAAAGGTAAATTCAGTCACACATTACCTAAAATTTACAATGGCAGCATCCAGAGAAATTATTTCATACTTAGATGTATATGTGGAAAAGCTACCAGATGGGCTCCTAAATACTGGTGTTTATAGAAAGAGCTGTTATAGGAACTCTTTCTTACATAGAAGTAGTATGCACCCGGAATTTATATTTACAAATATAGTTAAAGGTCAAGGTACATATTCGTATTGTATATTTCTCTGTGTTTTTGTACTAAGTATGTTACAACTTGAATTGTTAGGTTTTTCTTATTTTTTAATTACTTTCTGGAACTTTTCTCCTCAGGTCTCTGCTGAAAAAGGGCTGTCTGGTCCCAGTCTGACTAACCTGGTTAACAAATATAAAAATAAAGTAAATAAAAAATATATATAGGCACTGTTTTGGTGTACTGGTTAATCCCATGAATGTTTACTAAGTGATGGTTTTATATTGTGCTTATCATTGTAGTGCCATGTTCTGATAATTTGCTTGGTACAAGTTCTCTAACTACTTTGAGCTTACATTCTTAAACTTTCTTAGCATCACTCTACTGTTATACTTCCCCGTATTCTGCTGCTCTGGCTTCCTGTGGTCGTTTCTCCATCTCTTTTTATATATTAAGTGTTAATTGTTTTGCCTCAATATAATTACAGTTTATACAAGGCCCAACTCCTACAAGATTTACTGAGAATTTTGTCATTGTATAATGTAAGCAGATTTATCATGAAGAAGCTTACTGTGTGTTAACTTAAGCAGTTAAATACATGCCTGTTCTGTGATTGAAAGTTTCTGTGAAATAGTCTGTACACCCCAAGAACCTCTTACTAAATTGGATTGGGTGGGAGGTTGCCGTAATGGTTAATGTGCTTACCTTAGAAACACAAGGTGCAGGGTTTGATTCTGACATGGGGTAAGTGCCTAGGCTTAAAATGGCCCATACGGGCAGTTAGCCTAGTACTAACCTATGTACTAACCTATGGACAAAGTCCCCTTTTTCTTGACCAGTATACTATACTGCATATGCCAGTTATTTAGCCTCAGGAAATGTCAGAAAACTGTTTTAATTTGGCATCTCTTTATTAATTGCTTTGTACTGGCTATAAACTTATTGCTGCCAGTTTAATTTGACCTGAGGATGCAGGATAGAGAAAAGGCATGCAAAGAATAACAAAAATGTAAAACACCTCAACATGTTGAAAACTTCAGGATGCTTTGCAGTCGTACTAAAAAGCAAATAAATGCAGACAAAAACTATACTATAATAACTTTCAGAATAATACTAAGGGCAACCCTAAAACATTTTGGACATCCATTAAAAAAAATCTTACATCTAAGTGAAAAATTCAACCCAAACCTGTCTCCTGATAATTCACCCCTCAAAACTGCAAAACAGTTCAACTTTTATTTTACAGATAGTATAGCATCTCTAACCAAGGATTCCTCTATCTAATCCCAAACTTTTCCAACAGCCATATATCCCCACATCCTTTCACCTTCAAACCTGTGCCCACATCCTGTATATAACTACATATAAATAAAATTAAACCATGCTCTTCTTCAGCTAATTACCTTCCAAGTGAGTTCCTAAATATAGCAGCCAATAACATTGTCTAGCCTTGTAGATACAAACAACAGCAACCACTAAGCAGAAAAAACAGCAAATACAACCCAAACATTGTCTAGCCTGTCTCACTCCTTATAAATAAGTCAATCCAGGAATCTCACATTCCGTCTCTCTGGAAAAAGTCACTCATTATTGCTCTGCGCAAAGAAAGATATTCAACAGACATTAGTACCTTTAGACCTATAGCAGTCTTCCCTCCCCTTGTTAAAATACTTGAAAAATGCAGGAAGTACTCTTATCCCCCATACAACATGGCTTCCATCCTTCCCATAGTCTAGCATTGCCCTTTTAACCTATATAGATACTGTCTTTAAAGCTAGAGATAACGGCAAACTGATCTCTTCCTTATTTCTAGACTTGTCTAAAGCCTTCAACACAGTTTGTCACAGCAAACTTGTACTTAAAATGTGCTCACTAGGTCTCTCTCAGCTCACCCTGTTGTGGTTCAGAAGCTACCTGTCCAATAGGTATCAGTCAGTAAAATGGCATTCCATCCTCTCTCCTTACTTCCTTGTCACCAACTGGTGTACCACAAGGCTCTGTCCTTGGTCCTCTCTTCTTTAACATTTTCACCAACACCCTCATACATCGACACAACAGGCCATCCTAATACAATACACAGATGATTCCACTCCCATTTGCACATCTGACAACATGGCACACCTCCAAGAAATTACTCTGGAAGCTTTAACAGCCAGTGAAGCATGACTTTTTAACCCACAGCTCATGCTGAACCTAAGAAAGACCAAACTACTACTTTTTCCCCAAATTCCTCTCTCATGAAATACCAAAATTTAAAGTCCTTTCTCTTGATAATACACATATCAAAATCAAATAAATCATAGCAAATTATTAGAAGTGATAGTGGATGATAATCATACATTAGACCTGTATATATAAAATTGCATAAAAAAACATCAAAAACTAGTGATGCTTTACAGAGCCAAAAACTCTCACTGACACACCTAAAGTTACACTTACCACTAATTATCTCCTCCCCACACTTCTTTATGGTGCTCCCATCCTCACTAATCTCCAGGCTTCAGAAAAACTAAAATCTGAACAATACTATAAGTTGCTAAATTTGCAGCAAATCCCTTTCATAATCCACCAGTATATAGCACTAAAAAGCCTAAATTGGTTAGAATTGCCTCATCAACTAACGTATGCACAAATTCTTACCACCCATAATATTATCCAGCATCCATCTGCCTGTACAGCACTAAAAAACATTTGATACAGCTGTGCTCCCAGTTGGCCACTGCAGTCCAGTGACCAAAAATTCCCATCTGTCCACAAACCTATTACATCTGCTGGGCATTGTCTGTACTCATACAAGAGTGCTAAGGCCTGGAACTCCTCATCTGTATCCATCAGGTCAATACCCTGCCTCCCCCCTATCAAAATCCCTCTGAAAGATTTCCTGTCTAAACTCTGGCTCTGTTCTTCCTCAAAACCAGGATAAACTATATCCCTAAATGTGAAAAAGTACTTTGTCATTCCTTATAACTCCTTACTCTCACTTCGTCACTTATTTCCTTCCTACCATCAAATTTTCTTCCCTGATTTTCTCTCCAGATATAAAGTAAGCCTGTTTTTCCTTCACTTCATATTGCAGTTCCTTTTTGTATTAGACTAACTTGCCTTTAATTTCTGTACAGATCGCCTAAAATTTCTCTAAATATTAAATGCTCTTCATATAGCTTGTATCAATTCTTAACCAATGTTTTTATATCGTGTTTAATTTGTTATAATTATGTAAACTGCAGATGTTTTTGTTTTCCTTTTGAAATTTGTCAAATTATTGTTCCTAAAATGTTGTGTAATAATTTCAAATTTTTCTCTCTAGGCCTCTGCTGAAAATGGGCTTCTACCCAGTTGTACTTTCCTGATTAATCAAATGTCAATAAATAAATAGACCCTTCACACTTCAGGTTAGAAGTAAAAAGGTTCATTTTTAGCATGTGACACTTTCCTTGAGAAAAGTCTGTCTGTGCAGTTTTGCACAGATGAGTGAGTTAGAATAACTAACAACTCATGCAGACAGTTCTGCTTACTTTCTATATAGATTTAGAAATTCAGTAGAAAGAGGAGTTTGCAGATACTAGCTTTTCTGGCTGTGACATTTGGTCACAAAAGTTCCATCACGGTATATAGAACTGGCTGCCTTCACTGAACATTTTCATTTGTCAGCTCATGCCAAGCACTGCATCCCTTTTGTCACAAACTGGCTCTGTTATGTTGCTGTCCTTTGTGAGTTGCAGCATTGTGCACTGTTATATACTGGCTTAGAGTAGGAACTGGTCTCCATTTTTACAAAGTTGGAAAGAGAAGCATGGGTTAGTGATAACCAAGTATTGCAGTCTCACTCACTGTATTTTTTGCAACATGTTGCATTGCTGAATACATTGCATTGCTGATTACAGTCACTGTAATGTACGTTTCTTGGCATTATTGCCTATAAAAATAATATGACAAAAAGGGTGAGGCAGCTTTTGTGATGAGAGTGAGATGGCCTTGTATAGCTCTGCAGTGCCTTGGAAATAACACCGGCGCTCTTCCTTAGGTGGAATTCTGTATGTCGCTTGCTGACTGCCTTCTATCCCTTCTCATCACTTCCAGTCAAACTTTTTTAATAAGCACTGTGCTTTGCTTAAGAGAATGTACAATCATTCATCTCGCCACTGACGTTTTTATGTAGGTTTGATGCAGTTCAAAGACCCTTCTGTTCAATATTACGAGTACAGTATACTTGCAGCGTCGTTTATTGGTGGATATAAAAGATTAATGCTTAGAACATGTGATTCAAGGCACGTCAGGCCAAGAAAAAGGGCAACATGATAAAAATCAGATATTTCACCAGGCATATGCTTTTAGTGATGTATTATGAGCACTGGTAAGCCTGTGAACATTCCTGGGGTGGGGAAAGAGGAAGGGATGGGGGAAGAGTTTGTTGACTGCTACACAGTTTCAGATGTGAAAAAAAGTGCTACATCTCTATCCATGTTGGAGCGATAATATATCATAGAGCAGAAAATATATGAAAGCAATGACAATTTATCTTCACTGCTGGCAAGTAATCATTACTTTGTCAGTTGCACGTTAAATATGCTGCCCACCTAGGACAATCTGTACAACTGCTTTCAAGAACAGAGAACCATTTCAAGCGCTCACTACTGTCCTCACCATAAGATTTTTAATAACTTTTCAGATTTTGTCACCTAAATAAAATCTTCTAGATTAGCCAGTGTTACAGAATTCAGTGCTGTCTTTCTCATATCTGTAGAACAAGATGAACATGACACAACATAATATTAATACCTGTTCCGCTGAAATCTATTTGATTTTATTATTCTTGTTTGAATTATATGCTTTTTTTTTTACATTGTCTGATTAGGCATCTGCCCATGGTCAGTCATGACTATGCCCTGCTCATTAAGATTTGCAAAACCTGGGTCAGTAGTCAAATGGAGAACAAAACAGTGGTGCACATACACACATCAAGTCTGTGTGTGTATGTGTATGCGCAACTACACATATCAAGTCTGTGTGTGTGTGTGTGTGTGTGTGTGTGTGTGTGTGTGTGTGTGGGGGGTGGTTAATATATCTTTCTATTAATCGAGCCGTCTGTTTATCTATCTATACACGCACACACACACACACACACACATGTATATATATATATATATATATATATATATATATATTATATATATATATATATATATATGTGTGTGTGTGTGTGTGTACGTATATATAAATATATATACAGAGAGAGAGCACAAGAGCACAAACGAGAAAGAGTGTAACATTTTCCTGAGGAATATGAATACCGTGTCTTTAACAGTTTATAACATAGCCTTTTTTTACCAGACTCTCACACAGATCACTTCTGTGGCTCTGCTTGACAGGGGCACAGGAAAATAATTTTCTTGGGTGTCGGAAGCCAGGGTACCTTTTTGGCTAGGCTTATACAGGCCCTAGGGCCAGTAGCCTAGTACCTACCTATGAACCTATGAAACACTTTAGTCAGGAAATCAGCTGTATTAATTAATGAGAAAATGGGTATCTAATTTTACAATTATTGCCTTTTGATAGAAGAGTGATGAGTTTGGGTACTGCCTTTTTCTGGGGTTAGGAAGTGATCTATGTAAGTAACACGGGGTATAGCAGCAGTGCAGCCTGCAGAGTAAAGTAGTATTTTCCTGTAGAAATACTTATGTTAGTAAAGAATTTGCTGGCTCTTTTGTTGTCTGATGAAAGGCAGCACTCATTGTGTGGGAATATCAGGGCAGCAGTTTGTTTTTCACTACAGAAGATCTCATTTAGTGATCTCATGATGAAGTGCTGAGGTATCTTGCAGGGTGGCAACTAAGGAATGTGCAGTCCAACTGGAAAATAGATCAGTTGTATGCTGCCTTATTTGTACCTCATTACTTAACCAGATATTGCTCTAAGGTTACCCCTGAAAAGGGATTGTGTATCCAGTGGGCCTACCTGGTTAACAAATGCATATTAATATTAATATTATTATTATTACTGTTTATTCCCTAGGTCTCCAGCAATTCAGACTGGTGTTGCACTTGTGAGAAAACCAATAAAATATGTTATGTGAGTTGATAATTTATTTGGTGAAAGTGGTAACTGCATTTATTAGGGTATGTGAAAAACAACTGAACAATATGTTTTAAAAGAAAGTATTGAAACCTGCTAAAGTTGCAGGGCTGCAGTTGCAACAAAAAGCAGTTTTTAAATTTTTACTGAATATCAAATAATAGAAATACAACAGCACTGACCATTCCAAATGTATGTAACATATTATCAATAAAACACATTTACTTTTAACCTTGAAGGGAACATTTACTAAAAATCAATTCCCAAACCAATTTTCTATTTTGCTGTCTATTCCAGAAAACATGTTTTTTTTAATTGTGTTGAATTTCAAAATGTTTGCATATTTCCTGGTAATACTCAAAAGGTGGTTATTTGTAAATCAATCCACATGTATTAACATGATTTTCTGCTCGTTAATAGCTGTCTATTTTGCTTATGTAAATGAAATATGGTCATTTTGTAAGTCATCAGAGACAGATTTATTCATGTTTTTGAGCATGTAACTACATTTTTTCTTAACAAAGATATTTATCAAAAAATTCTATCACTTTTTACAATATTGCCTTTTGAATACACCAAAGGTAGTTTTGTAAAAAAAAAAATTTCTTCTAGGGAAGAAAATTGCATTTAGAATATGTCTGAGAAGTGCCCACTGTTACTTTTATGTGTTTAAAAACTTTTATTTTAATTTTCAAAGTGATGTGTTGAAAATTCACAAAGTTTTGAGGAAGCAGTAAAAACAATGTAATGTGAAGTCATAAATTGGTAGTTGTTTTAGTGTAGTTAGTTCAGATTTGTCTTTTTATTTAAAGTAATTTGTCAGTTCTTCTCACCAAACTTTGGTTCTCCTTGTGACCTTCCAACTACCTGTTTTGTTGGACTATTCACTACAGTAAGTATTTGAACCCACCATCATCATCATGTTGCAAGGTCAGGATAGTTAATAACCCTCTCTCGATTTCTTTAACTCACTGTGGTTCATGTCACTGACATTCTGATGATTGTCATGTGTCTAATATACAGACAATGGTGAGCTCATGCTACATGTCACTGACATTGGGATGATTGTCCTGTGTCTAATATACAGACAATGGTGAGCCCATGTTACATGTCACTGACATTGGGATGATTGTCATGTGTCTACTATACAGACAATGGTGAGCCCATGCTACATGTCACTGACATTTGGATGATTGTCAGGTGCCTAATATACAGACAATGGTGAGCTCATGCTTCACGTCACTGACAGTGGGATGATTGTCATGTGTCTAATATACAGACAATGGTGAGCTTGTGCTACGTGTCACTGACATTGGGATGATTGTCATCTAATATAGAGACAATGGTGAGGTCATGCTTCATGTCACTGACATTCAGATAGTTGTCGTGTGTCTAATATACAGACAATGGTGAGCTCATGCTACATGTCACTGACATTCGGATGATTGTCATGTGTCGAATATGCAAACAATGGTGAGCCCATGCTACATGTCACTGACATTTGGATGATTGTCATGTGTCTAATATACAGACAATGTTGAGCTCATGCTTCATGTCACTGACATTCGGATGGTTGTCCTGTGCCTAATATACAGACAATGGTGAGCTCGTGCTTCATGTCACTGACATTGGGATGATTGTCATGTGCCTAATATACAGTCAATGGTGACCCCAAGCTTCATGTCACTGAAATTCGGATGATTATCATTTGCCTAATATACAGACAATGGTGAGCTCATGCTTCATGTCACTGACATTGGGATGATTGCCATGTGTCTGATATACAGACAATGGTGATCCCATGCTACATGTCACTGAAATTCGGATGATTGCCATTTGTCTAATATACAGACAATGGTGAGCGCATGCTACAAGTCACTGACACTCGGATGATTGTCATGTGTCTAATATACAGACAATGGTGAGCCCATGCTTCATGTCACTGACATTGGGACAATTGTTGTGTCTCTAATATACAGACAATGGTGAGCTCATGCTTCATGTCACTGACATTGGGACGATTGCCATGTCTATAATATACAGACAATGGTGAGCTCATGCTACATGTCACTGACATTTGGATGATTGTCATGTGTCTAATATACAGAAAATGGTGAGCCCATGCTACATGTCACTGACATTGGGATGATTGTCATGTGTCTACTATACAGACAATGGTGAGCCCATGCTACATGTCACTGACATTTGGATGATTGTCAGGTGCCTCATATACAGACAATGGTGAGCTCATGCTTCACGTCACTGACAGTGGGATGATTGTCATGTGTCTAATATACAGACAATGGTGAGCTTGTGCTACATGTCACTGACTTTTGAATGATTGTCATGTGTCTAATATACAGACAATGGTGAGGTCATGCTTCATGTCACTTACATTGGGATGATTGTCATGCGTCTAATATGCAGACAAAGGTGAGCTCGTGCTTCATGTCACTGGCATTGGGATGATTGTCATCTAATATACAGACAATGGTGAGGTCATGCTTCATGTCACTGACATTCCGATCATTGTCATGTGTCTAATATACAGGCAATGGTGAGCCCATGCTTCATGTCACTGACATTCAGATAGTTGTCATGTGTCTAATATACAGACAATGGTGAGCTCATGCTACATGTCACTGACTTTTGAATGATTGTCATGTGTCTAATATACAGACAATGGTGAGGTCATGCTTCATGTCACTTACATTGGGATGATTGTCATGTGTCTAATATGCAGACAAAGGTGAGCTCGTGCTTCATGTCACTGACATTGGGATGATTGTCATGTGCCTAATATATAGACAATGGTGAGCCCGTGCTTCATGTCACTGACTTTTGAATGATTGTCATGTGTCTAATATACAGACAATGGTGAGGTCATGCTTCATGTCACTTACATTGGGATGATTGTCATGTGTCTAATATACAGACAATGGTGAGCTCATGCTACATGTCACTGACATTGCGATGGTTGTCATGTGTCTAATATACAGACAATGGTGAGCTTGTGCTTCATGCACTGACATTGGGATGATTGTCATGTGCCTAATATATAGACAATGGTGAGCCCGTGCTTCATGTCACTGACATTGGGATGATTGTCATGTGTCTAATATACAGACAATGGTGAGCTTGTGCTTCATGTCACTGACATTCGGATGATTGTCATGTGTCTAATATACAGACAATGATGTGCTCATGCTACATGTCACTGACATTGGAATGATTGTCAGGTGCCTAATATACAGACAATGGTGAGCTCATGCTTCACGTCACTGACAGTGGGATGATTGCCATGTGTCTAGTATACAGATAATGGTGAGCTTGGGCTTCATGTCACTGACATGGGGATGACTGTCATGTGTCTAATATACAGACAATGGTGAGCCCATGCTTCATGTCACTGACATTGGGATGATTGTCATGTGCCAAATATACAGACAATGGTGAGCTCCTGCTACATGTCACTGACATTGGGATGATTGTCATGTGTCTAATATACAGGCAATGGTGAGCTCGTGCTTCATCTCACTGACATTGGGATGATTGTCATCTAATATGCAGACAATGGTGACCCCATGCTACATGTCACTGACATTGGGATGATTGTCATCTAATATACAAACAATGGTGAGCTCATGCTTCATGTCACTGACCTTCAGATAGTTGTCATGTGTCTAATATACAGACAATGGTGAGCTCATGCTTCATGTCACTGACATTGGGATGATTGTCATGTGTCTAATATACAGACAATGGTGAGCTCATGCTTCATGTCACTGACATGTGGATGATTGTCATGTGCCTAATATACAGACAATGATGAGCTCATGCTACATGTCACTGACATTGGGATGATTTTCATGTGTCTAATATACAGAGCATGGTGAGCCCATGCTACATGTCACTGACATTTGGATGATTGTCATGTGCCTAATATACAGAAAATCAAAGAGATGGTACGAGTGAAAAACAAAACTGTAACAACAAAAAATCACTCGTGGAGTCCAAATAAGGGTAGGAGTCGCAACAGCAATAAATCCTAGGATATAGGTGGAAAATAACCACTGCAGTAGTCAGATAGAAAGGCAGGCACACGGAGTATATATTATTAAACTTTTTGGATTTATACTTCGTGTGCCTGCCTTTCTATCTGACTACTGCAGTGGTTATTTTCCACCTATATCCTAGGATTTATTGCTGTTGGGACTCCTACCCTTATTTGGACTCCACGAGTGATTTTTTGTTATAATATACAGAAAATGGTGAGCTCATGCCTCATGTCACTGACATTCGGATGATTGCCATGTGCCTAATATACAGATAATGGTGAGCTCATGCCTCATGTCACTGACATTGGGACGATTGTCATGTCTCTAATATACAGACAATGGTGAGCTCAGGCTTCATGTCACTGACATTGGGTTGATTGTCATTTATCTAATATACAGACAATGGTGAGCTCATGCTACATGTCACTGACTTTTGGATGATTGTCATGTGTCTAATATACAGACAATGGTGACCCATGCTTCATGTCACTGACATTCGGATGATTGTCATGTGTCTAATATACAGACAATGGTGAGCACATGCTTCATGTAACTGACATTGGGATGATTGTCATGTGTCTAATATACAGACAATGGTGAGTTCGTGCTTCATGTCACTGACATTGGAATGATCGTCATGTGCATAATATATATAAAATGGTGAGCTCATGCTTCATGTCACTAACATTCGGATGATTGTGATGAGTCAAATATACAGACAATAGTGAGCCCATGCTACATGTCACTGACATTGAGATGGTTGTCATGTGTCTAATATACAGACAAAGGTGAGCTTGTGCTTCATGTCACTGACATTGGGATGATTGTCATGTGCCTAATATATAGACAATGGTGAGCCCATGCTTCATGTCACTGACATTGGGATGGTTGTCATGTGTCTGATATACAGACAAAGGTGAGCTTGTGCTTCATGTCACTGACATTGGGATGATTGTCATGTGCCTAATATATAGACAATGGTGAGCCCATGCTTCATGTCACTGACATTGGGATGGTTGTCATGTGTCTGATATACAGACAATGGTGAGCTTGTGCTTCATGTCACTGACATTTGGATGATTGTCATGTGTCTAATATACAGACAATGATGTGCTCATGCTACATGTCACTGACATTGGAATGATTGCAGGTGCCTAATATACAGACAATGGTGAGCTCATGCTTCACGTCACTGACAGTGGGATGATTGCCATGTGTCTAATATACAGATAATGGTGAGCTTGGGCTTCATGTCACTGACATGGGGATGATTGTCATGTGTCTAATATACAGACAATGGTGAGCTCCTGCTACATGTCACTGACATTGGGATGATTGTCATCTAATATGCAGACAATGGTGACCCCATGCTACATGTCACTGACATTGGGATGATTGTCATCTAATATACAAACAATGGTGAGCTCATGCTTCATGTCACTAACATTCAGATAGTTGTCATGTGTCTAATATACAGACAGTGGTGAGCTCGTGCTACATGTCACTGACATGGGGATGATTGTCATGTGTCTAATATACAGACAGTGATGACCCGTGCTTCATGTCACTGACATACGGATGATTGTCATGTGCCTAATATACAGAAAACGGTGAGCTCATGCTTCATGTCACTGACAGTGGGATGATTGTCATGTCTCTAATATACAGGCAATGGTGAGCTCATGCCTCATATCACTGACATTCGGATGATTGCCATGTGCCTAATATACAGATAATGGTGAGCCCATGCCTCATGTCACTGACATTCGGATGATTGCCATGTGCCTATTATACAGACAATGGTGAGCTCATGCTTCAAGTCACTGACATTGGGATGCTCGCCATGTGTATAATATACAGACAATGGTGAGGTCATGCTTCATGTCACTGACATTGGGATGATTGTGATGTGTCTGATATACAGACAATGGTGAGCTCATGCTTCATGTCACTGACATTGGGATGATTGCCATGAGTATAATATACAGACAATGGGGAGCTCATGCTTCATGTCACTGACATTCAGATAGTTGTCATGTGTCTAATATACAGACAATGGTGAGCTCATGCTTCATGTCACTGACATTGGGATGGTTGTCATTTATCTAATATACAGACAATGGTGAGCTCATGCTACATGTCACTGACTTTCGGATGATTGTCATATGTCTAATATACAGACAATGGTGAGCCCATGCTTCATGTCACTGACATTGGGATGATTGTCCTGTGTCTAATATACAGACAAAGGTGAGCCCATTCTTCATGTCAGTGACATTGGCATGATTATCACGTGTCTAATATACAGACAATGGTGAGTTCATGCTTCATGTGACTGACATTCGGATGATTGTCATGTGTTTAATATACAGACAATGGTGACCCATGCTTCATGTCACTGACATTCAGATGATTGTCATGTGCCTAATATACAGACAATGGTGAGACCATGCTACATGTAACTGACATTCGGATGATTGTCATGTGTCTAATATGCAAACAATGGTGAGGTCATGCTTCATGTCACTGACATTCCGATGATTGTCATGTGTCTAATATACAGACAATGGTGAGCCCATGCTTCATGTCACTGACATTGGAATGATTGTCATGTGTCTAATATACAGATAATGGTGAGCTTGTGCTACATGTCACTGACGGGATGATTGTCATGTGTCTAATATACAGACAATGGTGAGCTCGTGCTACATGTCACTGACATTGGGATGATTGTCATGTGTCTAATATACAGACAACGGTGAGGTCATGCTTCATGTCACTGACATTGGGATGATTGGGATGTGTCTAATATGCAAATAATGGTGAGCCCATGCTTCATGTCACTGACATTGGGATGATTGTCATGTGTCTAATATACAGACAATGATGAGCTCATGCTTCATGTCACTGACATTCGGATGATTATGAGTTCATGATTCATGTCATTAATATTCAGACAGTTGTTGGCTCATGCTTTATGACACTGGTGTTCAGATGATTACGAGCTAATGGTTTATGTTGCTGACCTTCAGATCGCTGTGAGTTCATGGTTCTGCATATTTTTACACCTCCTGTGTTCCTTTTTAACTTGGCTTAATCCTGTAAGACATACGCACTAACATCTTGACATGGTGGTTCCATTGTACCTGTCTTTCAGAAATTGTGAACCTGCGATCAGCTGACTTTTTTCATCTCCTCCCACTCCAGCCTGTTCTTAATTATCTAAGCCACAGATCAAACTCATTTCCCAAATGATGCAACCAGAAATTCTTCCACCCCCTAGTAGATTCCTCAGGAAATCTGTTTTATGACCCTGTTATATCAAGTAAAGTAGTAAAAATACAAAAGTTTTGCTGGCAAAATATTTTTGCAGACCGCAAATTATCTTTATTTTGAGACAACTGCATGAGTTTGGAATAAACATTCAAAACCTTTAAATACTGCTTTGTCCATTTAAGAATGGTCAGCATAGATCTCCGTATAATACAATCTGATACTGAAGACTAAGTTCACACACATTCCGGAAATGTCAGTTCAGAATGAAATTAAGCATTAACTGCAGTATAACTCGTGAAGAAGGTTCCATTTAAAGTTATTTGGAATTCCTGTAGCCAAAATGGTAAGACATATTCACATTATGGTAATTTTCTAAAAACTGGCTTTACAGCAGTGAGCCTAAGTATTCTTTCCTGAGCAGAAAAAGAGGGTCATAAGGCTTTAGAGTATAGATATAGAGAAAGATGGTGAAGTAGATCTCCATTGGGACAATCAAGTACCAAACATGACTATTTATTTTTAAATTAAAGTAAACATAGTACCATGGATTTTCAGGAGTATGTCAGCTGTCAGTGCTATTAATGGAATTGCATTTCTTGGTATTAAATTGCATCCCATTTTCAGTGACCTACCTGAGTAAAGTCTCTAGATGATTTTGCAATCTATTATGATCATGTGTATTAGTAACTTTGACTCCCACCTTAATGTCATAGTCGAATTTACTTAGCCAGGTGCTATCACATATGATAAACTTGGACATCACCCAAACAAAATGAGATGACGAACAGGTCTCTGGGACCCCCCCCCCAAAATTAACATTTTTCATTTTTGAAAAAGAATGCCCCATTCTCGCGCCTAATTTCCTGCCTGATAGATAGGCAATTGGATACCCAGTTTACAATGTAGATATTCATATTACTTTTTAATGTAATATCAAGTATTTTATCATGGGAGACCAAATCAAAGGCCTTTGCCAGATCCAGGTAAACAACATCACTAGGAAGGCCCAAGTCCTTTGAGCAGGAGTTGTTATCAAACAACTGAATAAGATTAGTCAAACATGATCTCCCCTGAAGGAAACTAGTTTAATACATATCAATCCTTTGTCCAGTATCTCCCTGGAGCAGACTATAAATTGCTAGCTGATAACATTTTCCTAGTATCAAGGTCAAACTGATAGGTCTGTACTTGTCCTTGTGACTGTTGTACATATCCTTTGGATACTGGGACAACTTTTTCCTTCCTTATGCCCAGTGATTGTTGTGCATATAATGTGTTATTATGACAAAAACTGCTTCCTTCCATATGTTGGGACCATATCCCTTCTCCAATGATTGTTATACATATCCTTTGGATAGTGGGACAACAACTGTTTCCCTCTATATATCCATTGATTGCTTTATATATCCTTTGGATACTGGGACAACAACTGCTTTCTTCCATATGTGGGAAACATATCCTTCCTCCATTGATTGATGCACATATCCTTTGGGCATTGGAAAACAACTGCTTCCTTCTTTCTGTTGGGAATATAGACCTCCTGCAGTGATTGTTGTATATGTTCTTTGGATATTGGGACAATAATTGTTTCCTTCCATATGTTGGGAACGTATCTCTTTGGTATTGGGACAATAACATCTTCCTTCCATATGTTGGGAACAATTCCTTCCTCCAGTGGTTGTTGAAATTTACTAGAAGGCAGGATACCAAGCCACTTTCTATGCCCGTAAAGAAAATATCCACTTAAACCATCAGGGCCTGTGGCTGCATATTTTATAATGCCTGCCAGCACCTTTGAAACTAACCATAAGGGATATCCGGACATGCATCAGATCCACTACCAATCTTATAGGTAGAATCCTTACTCCCATTTAAAAGTGAGAATTTCTCAGCAAATAAATCTGCTAGTTCACCTGGGTCTGTCCTAGTTGTGTCCCCATTCTTAACACTAATGTGCAGAGGTATTTTCCTCCTAAAGCATCTTAGGTGCTTGAATAGGTCCTTTTTATTCATCTCAGTCTTCTCTGCTAACTGGATGTTATAGTCACTTCTATTTTCAGATATAAACTCCTCGAGGATTTTTTTCTATATTTGATGGAGGCACATGGAGTATGTGTATAACTGTTCCCGTGGGACTTTTTTTTCATTTTTCAATTGTGATAACTTTTTGTCCATGATGGAGGGAAATGTTTGTTGTGATGACTGGCCACACCAATAGATACAAACTTTTTTAATAAAGCATTCAAATTACCTTAAAAAGTATTCCACTTTTCTTCTATTGACTTTCCTTCTAGTTGCCTCTCTCACTGCCAAGAGCTAAATTCCTTATTCATAGACTTAAAATATTCTTAAAGGGTACATTTGGTATAACATATATTCCACTATTAGTCATAAGTTCAAATTGAATAGAATAGTGATCTGATTTTCCAGTTGGGACACAGGTGTTACAGCTTAAACCCAAATTAGAACCATGGTTTAACTAGATAACACCCAATAAGCCATCATCTCTGCTTGATTGTTTAATATCTATTCATAGTTTTATGAAATACAAATATCAGTAATTTTGTTCGCAACACTAAAGTTACTAGAAGGGCAATTCCAGTCAGGTTAATGCCCCCCCCCCCCATTATTATATCATATCCTTCAAGAAATAATTTACAGATATTACTACATAACTTGTTTTCCTGAGATAGGGAGTCTGTAGAAGATTCCCATTCTCCAGTCATGTTTGGCCAAACTTAATTTCACCATCAAAAATTCCAAAAGCTTATCGGAATGAATAGTAGTGGCGACAAATTTAGTAGGCATGTACATATACTGGTTCAAATGCACTACATTAAGCCCCTGAAACCCTTGAACAATTAGAGGTTCATTGCAGTCATTAAACCAAGTTACACCTCATATTGTACAGTCCAAGTCTATAATTTTGTTTTTTAGGCTTCTACATTTGCAAAAACAAATTTTCAAGGGATTTAAGTTCTGCTTTATCCGCCCTTCACTCCAAAAAAAAAAACGAATGAATAGCTTTTCTAAGGGAATTACCAACTAATGTGTTTCTGGCATGGCTTAGATGAAGCCTGTCTCTGCGCCAAAGCAGTTATTTTTAACTTCTAAATCCACCCAAGTAGTTATTACTTTGATAGAATTAATTAGTGAAACTGAGTGAAGTTTGTCATCTCTGTTGTCAGATTTTTTATATCAACTGCATAACAGGGCTAGGAAAAATATCACTAAATATCAATCTAAACCCTTGGGAGTTACTCAGAACTACCATATCGGAAACCACATTTTCAAACAACCTCAATACAAATCCAACCAACATCACTGTTGTCTGCTACAATAATAAATTTATCATAAGGAAAGAAATTTTTAAACAACATGTTGATTGCTTCTAACATGTCGGCCATTTTTCCACCTCTAGGACAACTAGCAATAATGCACCCTTGAGTCATTCTTTGTAGATCACCTGCCTGTTTTCTGTCTTGAGCTTGGTTTACTTTGAAGTCAGGCTGCTTCACAGTTATTTGTACAGTATGTATTTGGAGAAAATGAGAATTGAACCCCTAACAGATAGAAATACCTGTCTTTTGACAAATCATGATACTTTGCCCAACTAGTTCTCTTGCAGACCTTTAAAATTTTCCTGCACACATTTTTGGTGTGCTGATATTTCACCATGAGCTACAATTTAAAAAAAATGGAACATACTGTTTGTACGAACAGTTCCTGGACAGGTGCATTTTCTTGTATAAAAAAAGAATTAGAGTGAAATTTATTTCAGAGAAAGCATTGCAAACTGAAATCTGTCACCATTTGTTACGCTTTGCTTCTATGTTTTATTCGATTTTCTGTTTAATATATTGCCTTTGTCATCCAGACTATCCTTTCATTTTCTTCCTGTAACCATGTGCACCTAAGCTAAAAAAAAAAACTGTTTTGATAATCATACCTGAAATAATGGGCAACCATAATGACGGAAAAAAGCATCTGTTTAGGGTACGCACTAACTTTTGTTGGGTGTGTAAGTACCAGAATTACTCATCTGTGCTAGTTGTCATGGGAAAGGCACAGCTGACAAGTTTACCTACAACATTTTGTCAACACAAACTTGTTTTGCAATGTGTAGAGACTATTATAAAACAGAATTTTGCACTGCTGTAGAGTCTTATTATAAACCAGAATTCCCATAGGAAGTCAGCTGTCATTACTTTGTGAATACTGACCTTTGACATTGGTTGACAGCATTGTATTTAGTACCATGTGCATTACTTATGGTAAATGTTCTTTGCCACACTGCTTTGCTAATAATTTCTAGAGACCAGGTTTAGAATGCAGCAGAAAAAATTGCTCGACCTATATAATGCACAGTTTCTTATTGTATGTATTTGAATATTTAAAAAGTGAACCTTAGAAGTGCAATCCTACTGCATTAGTTAAACCATTGCTCAGTTACTTGGCCTGTGTTTTTTGTCATATATTTGGTCAGATACAGATGTTTAAGGGCTACGGATGTGTTAGTTAGATGGAGTTGAAACTACCATTTTGGCATTCAGGTTACTTCCTGCTGTTGTTTTTCTCCCATCATAGCAGACAAGCTCATAGGCCATCTCACATCCTGTTGTACACTGTCCTGTGGCAGAAAAAGAGATTGTTGCCACAGATTGTAAAGTGTATTCCGCAGCTATATAGGGTCACAGAATGTCTGTATTAGTCAGTCACTAGAGGTGTACACATTTCAACCATAGCCCACTGTGGAGTTTCACAGCTTTTAGACTAGTGTTAAAAGAATATGCAGAAAACTTGGAAAAAAAAAAACAGTTTCAGTTAGTGATAATTAATTTTGTTTGATATTTACTTTATTATGTAATTGACAAAATGTAAGCCACTTCTAGTACTAGCAGTCTCACTTAGTTCTGATCCCTCACTCAGGACTTCTGGATTATGATGGTGGTGGGGGGGGGTTGCAAACTGGCTCACAGATAGAACCCACAGTGTGAAAGTAGTGGACTCCAAGTCAGACTGCCAACCAGTCATGAGTGGAGTCCCACAGGGATCGGCCCTGGGTCCCCTCCTGTTTGGCATCTACTTCTCAGAAGTCCAAGCCAACACGGAGGGACTCTGGCTGACCAAGTTTGCAAACGATTGCAAGCTAAGAGCCATTATTAACTCCCCAAGTGATGTAAACATCCTACAGAAAGGCCTCACTGAGACCAATGACTGGTGTCGAAACCATGGCCTTAAGCTTAATGCCAAAAATGCGTCGTCATCCCCTTTGGGAAAAACTCACTTCCCACTAATTACCACATCGATAGGAGCCCACTGAACACTGAAGGCATTATTAGAGATTTGAGGACACAGGTTGACAGCAACCTCTCCTTCGACAACCACATTGCCACTGTGGTCAGAAAGTCCTTCTATGTGGCACTTCTCATTACCAAGGGTTTTGCATCCAGAAAAAGAGGTCATCATCTCTCTCTACTCTTCCTTCATTAGGCCAGTCATCGAGTATAATGCCCCATTTGGCATGTACCTCACTAGACACATGCAACAGCTGGAAAGGCCACAAAAGTGCCTCACAAAGAGGATTGTAGGCCTTAAAGACATGTCCTACTCAGACAGACTCAAAAAACTCCAGCTATTCTCTGTCTCATATTGTCTACTAAGAGGCGATCTCTGTTTGACTTGCAAAGCCATGTCTGACCCAGCTCTGTTAGAAATGCTACATCTAAAGAATTTCCAATCCCTTCGCACCACACGCACCAGAGACCTCAATCTCATTACCACAATGAACAGAACATGCTGGAAGGGCAGGTTCATAACCCAGAGACTGCCCATGCTCTGGAATAGACTTCCCATACATGTCAAGCAGAGCACCTCACTGGCTCTCTTCAACAGAAATCTTGATGAGTGGATGGGAAATAGAAAGTTCACCCTGGAGATCACTCCAGTGGCTCTACTTGATAGAGGCACTGGGAACTAATGTCAGGTGGTACGATGCCAGGGAACTTCTATGGGTTTTGCTTGTAAAGGCTCCATGGACATTAGCCTAGTACACACCTGTAAACCTATGATGTCACTTGTTATGACATTACAAATGAGTAGCCTGAACCACACCTATAAACCTATGATGTCACTTGTTATGACATTACAAATGAGTAGCCTGAAACGTTCCGATTGTAAGTTACATAATTGTTATGTCCTTTTTTGGTGTAACAATCAAATGTAAAGATGAGTGGAAATGGATGCTAAGCTTCCAGGTAGATTTCTAAAATAGCTGAAATCAGCCAGACATTCTATGCTTTGGTGTCTAAAATAAGGAAGACAGTTATTACTCTTGGTATGAGTAGTATGGTGTGACAGGACCAGAGAACTGCGGTTCTGATGAAAAGTTACCTCAGCATAAACAGAAGCGCAACTATGTTTATGTAAATTTAATCTAGCTTCAAGCTGTTACTGCCGCACATGCAGTAAACTCTAACTTGTTTATCACCATTTGGCTTCAGAATATTGTTTGCATTTACTGTACTTCCTACCAAAGAAACACAAAAAGATGAAATCACAGTGCAAAGTCAACATATTTCTGACCCTTTTTGATAGTGTGTTGTTTCTTTGAAGTCTGCTGTGATTGTAATTCACTTCTGTAAGTAAAGAGACTGCAGATCATGAGAGAAAATAGAGTTCTGGTTTCATGAAGCGAAAGTTTAATTTCCTTTATTTTGCTGTTTACCTTAGCAGGATGCAATCCCTTGCAGCTGTGTCCTTGACAACAGGCCACATTTGGATTCTGGGATGTAAAATATTTGACATTAAAACAGTGGTTTCACGTTAATAATAAACAGGGCAGATGTGGTCAGTGCACACATTTAATGGCTATAAAACTCTGCAAAATAGTTTAAAAACCTATCTTTCATCTTATCTTATTTATATAAAAAATAGAGGAGCACAGCAGCTTTTGTATATTGCTGGAAAAAGCTTTCAGTTATAATTTATCATGTTATAATAGCGTAAGTAAGTAAAAAAATGTGCAGTTTATCGGATGAATTAAGGGGCTAGGTTAATCCTGAATGGCCACATTTGCTCACCACTCTTAAGCTGACTTTTGCAGCAGTTGTTCAGTGACATACGTGGAATGTTGATTGTGGAGTGCAGCAGAGTATCAGATGGTTTTTGCTTATTTATTTTACATATTATCCATGAATGATATAACCTTGTGGATGTTTCAGGAATGCACACACATAAACCACATAAACATATATATATATATATATATATATATATATATATATATATATATGTATATGTATATATATATATATATATATATATATGGGTCTAGGACTATTCACTGAAAGCACTTTTCACTGAAACACATTTGACTGTGCACAATTCACTGAAAGCTCAATTCACTGAAAACACAATTCATTGAAACACATTTCACTGAAAGTTATATATGGCCTTTTCCCCACTGTAGTGCGACCCTGGAGTTAGAATATATAGTAAGAGGGGGTGTGTGGGGGCTGTGGCAGGTGTAACCCCCCCCCACCTATTTTAAATATTTTGGACTATACACATGGATACTTGCAATTTCAATAAATTACTCTTTTCTAAACTTAATTAATATCCAAACTATGTGGGGGGTTATGCCCCCCACACCCCCCAATGTGGGGGGTGGTGCCTCACCCCCTCCTTATTATATATACTAACTCCAGGGTTGCATTACAGTGGGGAAAAGGCCATATATAACTTTCAGTGAAATGTGTTTCAGTGAATTGAGTTTTCAGTGAATTGTGCTTTCAGTGATTTGCGCACAGTCATTTGACTTTCAGTGAAATGTGCTTTCAGTGAATAGTCCTAGACCCTATATATATATATATATATATATATATATATATATATATATATATATATGTATATATGTATTTACACACATATAGGAAGACTCCAGTTAGTTAAACATTTGGAATATTGAGTGTTTTTTTATGTCAGCCCAAGTGAGCGAACCATCATATGATTGCAGTGTGTCAGCATTACTATGTACAAGATCAGGATATAGTGGGTATTGGGAATTTGCCCTTTTCTTATTGTTGTGTGATCTCGGAGTTGATACGTATAAGTAGCAGACAGTGGGGGGGGGGCTGTGCCTCTCAAATGGGAAGTGCAGGGTGGGCTTGCCCCCTGCAAAAATATTTTTTTATGTTTTTTTACATGTTTTGAGTTTCAGTATTTTTATATTGATAGTTTTATGTATGAGTTTTTGTGACACACACACATGCACACACACACAGACACACACACACTCGCACACAAAGATATACTTCAATTAATTTAAAGCGATGTACACTTTTATAAAAGGAGAATACTTAAAACTAAAAGAAAACTACTGCTGAAAACTTATGAAAACACTCATGTATTACTTCTATAATGCAAAGAAAGTGAAAAAAAAACTTTAAAATTTTTTTTTGCTGTTGGGACAAGCCCTCCTACATACTGTTCACTCCCAATTATAAATAGTCTTAGTAAGGATCACTTCAAGCCAGGGAAATTGCAAAATACAAATATTTACAGAAAAATGTATCTTGCACGTTCTTTGAAATGGCATAATCCAAGACTGAGAATGGTAAGTGTGGTGGGGGAAGTGGCATAAGGGTGCAAAATAGGCACACAGTTATGTAACACAAGCTGTTACTGTAACTTGCATAAATAAACATTGTCATTTTGCACTTCAGAAAAATATTTTTCAGTCTGTAATTGACTTAGGAAGTATATTATCTAGCAGCTATGTTTCAGGCAGTTGAGTTTCCTGCAAACATATTGCACCCTCCCATGTTTGAGGCTGGGAATGAGATTAAGGTTTCATGGAGAAATGTATTCCTCCATGCATGTACCCATACTAACCCAGAGAAAGATATGCAATAGACTATGCTGCTTGTGCATGAGACTCAGCCATAACCTTGTTCTCTGTGAGTGTGCACACCTGCCCCCGGATGACCTCATGTCTATTCAAATTTGGCGTTCCGGGGTAGAGTCAGGGCACTATCTTCCTATGTCACCAACACAGGCTCATATGCTCTTGGAAGTATATGTGCATTGGCTTAGTGTTAGACTATATCACAAGACATTACCAAACGTATTCCCAAAACAGGGAGTGACAGCACTTATGATTTGTGACCCATTGTGCATGCCTCCCAGTATGTAACAAAATGAATGGGTAAATTGGGCAATGGTTATTACTTATTATTATTATTTACATATCTTACATGCTTGTTTGTGGGATGTTTTATATGAAAATGATCACTACTGATCATTGCACTACTCCAGTAAATAAATAAATTAATTAATAATTGGGTGGTCCCAAGATATCGGAGGACAGTTAGGAGGAGTGTCTGGTGTAGAGCAAACCAAAGCAATATGATCATGACAAAGTTGGTATGAGAAATAGATATCCAGAAATTCATTCTAAGAACAAAACAAAGCAAAGATATCCATTTCAAGAACACGTTACTAGTTGGTTATGAATGGCAAAACATACTTGGAATTCTTTGTTGTAGTATGTGTAGATGTATCTCCTACAATGTACTACCAGTTACAGTGAGGAAAAGAAAAGACAGTTTGAACACCCTTAAAGCTGTAAGACACATAGAGCTGCCTCACAGACAGAGGCCATAAATGAATGCAACTCTCATCAAGCAGCAGCTTTGAAAGGTGTTAAGACACTTCACTCTGCCCTGTTTTTTTCTGTGTGGCAGCACAAAATACATTCCAGCTCTCAAGCTGTCAGGTTCCAGTGCTCTTCAGTGGTGATTACTGTGTTATGCAATATGGGTTTAGACAGAGCATAACAGCTCTGAGAGGTGTGTAACACAGAAGGTTATGATCGGATAAACCCTATTATTATTATGTGTTGGGCAAGTCTTGGCATTCATGTCCAGAAGACATAGTAACTGGCTATAATCAGTGAGACTCGATCATAAATCTTTTTATTGCTCTGAACTGCTCTTTATGGTTAAGTGTTGAAGTTCGCTGACCCTTGTTACAGACCTTTTGAGTTCTTTCCATTGTGTTTTGTGTTCTTGCCCAGTATCCTGACAGTAAACCTTTTAGAAATACACCTCTGAACCTGTTAGTGCAAGAATTCTGGACAAAGCCTAAAATAATGGGCATCAAAGGTCCCAAACCAATGACAAATTTTAAATGTCACTGTGATAGACTTCGAAAGTTGCTCAAGTAATTGGTTTAGCATTGACAAGCATTTTCTCAAAGCTAGGGAGCATAAAATTCAAGCATTGGTCATTATTTAGTATCCCCAATCTTCAAAGATTTGCCAGAAAACAGACCAAATATATATTGAGCAGAAATCTAGATATTCTGCAAAATTCTGCACAATTAAAAGGTATGCTTGAAAAACGTTAAAAAAAAAGTTAGTTGTTTTTTTTTCTAGTATAACGAACTTTGTTTTATTCTGCAAGCTTAATACAATAGTTTAACTATCTTTGGTAAAATCACAAAATTGACTAGTGTTTGCTGAGTTGTATAGAAAATGCTGAATAGTTTGGAGAGAGATATCCAGTTATCATAAGTGTTACAACAGTGAGGTCTAGGTCTGACCAGAACTGGATATGGCTGGGTAGAGTGAATGTTTTGATTCATATGTATTTGTAGTTGCAGTGGTTTTGCCATACAGGTTTTTAGCTCAGCTATGACCTGGGTTTTTGTCTTTTTGAAAGATCAGTCAGTTTTCTGTTATGCAGGGAGGGGCATATGTTGACATTACCACATAATTTAAAATGATGCTGATGTTTCGTTATTCTGTTTTGCATCTCCCGTTTGGCCTGGGGGTTGCTGTGTTGCCTTTCTGACTGTGAACCTGCTAATTAATTGACAGACAGGTGTCATTAGTTTTTAAATTAAAATGTATTAATTTTGTTTTTATCATAACATAAATTACACAGTAAAATGTTATATGGAAAGGCATGCATAACAATTACAGGGCGTGTATAGGAATTCTGTTGGAATATGTTAAGGAAAAGCACCAGGCCATATACGATAATTAGCCTTAAGCATATTGCAACTTCTTCATAACAGTGCCAATGTAAAGCAGTTGAAAACACAGACTGAGGTGCGGTTAACAAGCTAGACCATATTATGATAAGTTTGTACTGAGTTATAGCAAAGGTTATATAACTGTTGCATTATATTACATATAGATAATAGTAAATGTGATATATGATGGTGGGAGGGCCTATGCTGATCTGTCATACAGTAGTATTAAGTAAAGAGCCAGCAACAGTAATGCCATGTACTTTCAAGGTGTACATTGTTCTGAGAAATAATCATTTTCTCCCTTAAGGAGTAAAAATTACACCTTCTTAAATGAAAATAGATTAATTACAGTGCTTTGAAGTCAAAGTTTATGCAGTTTTTATTCAATACAAGAAATGGGTCATATTTTTGGAAGCAGTTAAGTAATTATCCAGTCTGTTGTGTTTATATTATATCACATTTGCCTACTGCAGGGCACAGCTGCTGTTAACTGCTTAATACAGTAGCGGTGTGTGTATATGTTTTTTTTTTTTTTTTTTGAAGCATCCGACAATGTGTTTTTTTATCTGTTTATCTTCGTATCTCTCAACTGTAGAGATTTTTGCCTCATATTTTTGGTCTGTTTTTCATAAAATTGTGGTTTTCTGGCAAATTAGTGGGAAATCATTAAAGACTGGAGTTAAAAATGATAGGCATGTGAGTTTCAGACTTCATACCCTTCAGAAAATTCATGCTAAAGCAAAATCTGTTATTCTATCACCTTTCAAAGTTTGTAAATGGCAATATTAAAAAAAATGTTGCTATTTTTGGGCCTTTGTCCCACTTTTATTAATGGCTTTGTTCGGATTTCTTGCTGTAAGAAGGTGAGAGGTATGTTTATCTTACATTCTAGACACTTGTGTTAAAATCCCATGACTGCCATTGCATTAAACACCTTAACTGCATTAGACAATGACAAGACCCACAGTACTTTAACCCACTGAGAAGCCTCAATATTTTTTTAGTCAAGAAGGAATGTAGACAGCTTAAACATGTCTTGGCCACCTTTCCTTATGGGGCAGGCAACCACAGGTACTGTTAGTTCTTGACTGTACTGCATTTGCCTGGCTGGGAAAGCCTTAACAAATTGTGGTTAATGCTCCATCAAGTTCGAATACCTTACAATACACAATGAAGTGAATATATGCCAATACAATACAATACACAATGAAGTGAGTATATGCCAGACTGTGGACCATTCTGCTCAAAGGCCAGGATGTCAGGTTTACATGTTGCAGACATTTGGATCACTTCACTGATAAACATTGTAGACAATGTGTCACCTTTCTGTCATGCAATGTTCTTATTCAGTCTCTGCTTGTTCACTGCTGTGCTAACATTCGGCTCTGGAAATTGACCCAGGGTACTTGATTTTACAAAACTGTGATATTTCTGCACTGGATCTTTCTACTGATTTCAGTGCTGATGTGTGTGATTCATTGATTGACTTACTGTTCTTTTGGGCTGTTATTTTTTTGTACATTGTCATGTATTGTTTATTCTCTGATGTGTTTGGTTTTCTTGCACATTAACAGGCAGGCACACACCAGACAGTGGTAATTAGAATATTAGCAAAATATTTTAATAAAGTACATCAACTTTAAAATGTCTGATAACCCCTAACTATGTGTAGGAAGCCACAGGTAACTATATCACCAAACAATTAAAGGTAAAAAACGCAGTTCTGATGAGCAAACCTCACTTCAGTGGTTCA
Source organism: Protopterus annectens (assembly GCF_019279795.1). Lineage (NCBI taxonomy): Eukaryota > Metazoa > Chordata > Ceratodontiformes > Protopteridae > Protopterus > Protopterus annectens. The sequence goes on from NC_056739.1 coordinate 544,317,334, forward strand.
ATAATGCTTCCTGTTGATTCATCATAACTATGTTTTTATTTTTAATGAAGCAGGCTTTTTCAGGTCAGCCTTTGACTTGCAGCCAAACAGGCCCTTCCAACCATTTGATGCCACCACATTCAGTGCTTTATCACTACCTAACCCAGTTTAGGTAATCGACACATACTCCAACTTGGGTATAGGGCACAAGATGATTATGAAGGAGGCTTAACCAGACAACACGGAAGAGGACATTATCCCTACTGTACTTAGTACTCAGTTCTCCATCCCCAAAGTCTGTGTCCAGGTTGTTGAGGCTTTCTCCCAGCCAAACACTTATCAAGTCTCGCACTCATTTCTTCCATCTACAGAGTCTGATAAATTGGTGGAGGTTATTGTCAAGAAAACTGACTGCACTGTCTCCCATCTACTTGTCTCGGGGTGCTAGAAGAGTTTTCAGATAGGATGTTTTACCCATAAGTAGATGCAAAATGCTTCTGGCTCCATCACTGAAGATTTTCCAATGCTTCTGGCTCCATCACTGATAATTTTCCAATGCTTCTGGCTCCATCACTGGTAATTTTCCAGTGCTTCTGGCTCCATCACTGATAATTTTCCAATGCTTCTGGCTCCATCACAGATAATTTTCCAATGCTTCTGGCTACGTCACTGGTAATTTTCAATTGCCTGTGCCAATGACAGACTTCCTCGTGTTGCTCTTCCTTTCATATATGGTATCCCAGGCCTGGTGTTAATATGTGTTGCCATCCATATACTCAGTGTTAGCCTACCTTACACTGTGTGCAGCTTTCTCGGCATCAGTTCTATCAACATAGGGCAAATTAAAATAAATACATGCATGCATGTATACATACATTCTGTCAGCATCTCCTATGCCCATGCTAACCATGTCAACCCTGCCATCAGTGCAGGTACCAGCTAATGTAGCTCCCCTGCACATGTACTCCAAAATGAGGCCTTTAGACATTTGTCCCAAGTTCCAACATCACACATGGTGTACCCTGCAGGTCTTCTCTAGCCTCTAGCACAAAGACAGTCACTGAAAACAGATTGCTTGTCCTCTGAGTAAGACTCTGCACCAAAGCTTCCCAGGAAAACCAGTACTAACACTTAATCCTTTATTTTCCCTTCATGTCCCCAGCTGAAGATTGTGATGAGAAGGAGGGTGCCACTTCACCAGTATCCTCACTAGAGGGCCCTAACTTTAAGGAATGCTTCCATATGATGTAACTGGAAGTAGTGTGGCTTGCATTTCCCATCACACAGTCTTAGAGAAGTATGCACAAGCCTTGCATTTTTCAGACTGAGCGGTCTTTTTTGGGCGAAATCCCCCTTTGTGGACATTTTAAAGGATGCAGCCAGACCCTAAGGGACTTTCAAATCTGGGCAGACAGTACCAAACTAGTATCTATCTATACATATATATATATATATATATATATATATATATATATATATATATATATATATATATATATATATATATATATATATTTAGCACACACACACACACACACACACACACACACACACACACACACACGTATAATTGATTTAGCCTGTAAAAGGCTCCTTCTCCCCACAGCCACAGAGCCATCCTTTCCATTCCAGTTATAGAAAATCCAGGGCAGTGGGCAGGATTCAATATGCATGCTCACATCTGCTATTATTTTCTTATGGAAGCCAAAAAGCTCAATATGTGTTCATTTCCAGAGAGACAGCACTGACAGAAATGCAACATTGTGAGAGAAGCGCTATATGCTGGACCTCTGAAAGAGAAACTTAAGAACTAGGCCATAACCTCCTCAAATCTGAGTAGCCTTATTGCCCACATATTGTACATTGTTGTTAAGATTGTGGCTAGAGCTACAAGATCTGATGTAGTCTTACTTCTGCATATCTGACTCGGATTGACAAATGCTGTACAGATTACCAAGGTGACATTCTTGCAATCGTCATTTTCCATCTCATTCTTAAGGGGTAAAATAAAAAGGCATTTTAGAAGAAGGGGTAAAATAAAAAGGCATTTTAGAAGAGCAGTACAATACCCTGACAGCTCTGGGAAAAAGTTCCATCCTCCACTGCATTGATATACAACAGTACAAAGGAGTCAGTACTACATGTGGTTTAATCGTCAGCCATAGCAAAACTAACTAGAGCATGCTGGGAGACATCATCAACTGCAGGGGCAAGTGCAGCAAGGTCATCCGCCCTACAGCAGGGGTAAACATGGCTCTCTAGTAAGGTGTTGTTAAACCCAAAGCAGACAGCAGTCTTGAAGTCCTCCCCATCGGCTCCCCTCTGGAAGCAGTCAGAGGTCACCCCCCCCCCCACACACACACACACACACACACACACACACACACACACACCTGTTACAGCAGCCCCCCCACACACACACACACACACACACACACACACACACACACACACACACATCTGTTACAGCAGCCCCCCACACACACACACACACACACACACACACACACACTCACACCTGTTACAGCAGCCCCCCACACACACACACACACACCTGTTACAGGAGCCCCCGACACACACATACACACACACAAACACACACACCTGTTACAGCAGCCCCCCCACACACACACGCACACAAACACACACACCTGTTACAGTGGTTAATAATCACCCACAGATAGGTGGATAAGAAAAATAATTTGCCAAGGCTACATTACTCAGTTCAGCATCCCACCGCCTTTGTCTTCACTATCTTTTTCATTCTTCCCATCCTGTCATAAACATTGTGCTAATAAAGACAGATTTTCCAACTCTGTTGGAATAGTGAAATCCAAGAAGTCCAAGTGGATCAGAAACAGAGGAATTCTTATTGATGCCAAAAAAAAAGAAAAAACAGATGATCTCAGGCCACTTGTAGAGCTCAGTGGCCTAAACCAATACATTGTCAAATCAACTTTTTGCATGGTTATGGTGCAAAGATAATCCCTTGTTTGTCAAGGGGATGGCTGCATCCTTTGGATCTCCAACATGCCAAACTACTGGTAAAAATTACAAAAGAGTCTGGGAGTGTCTGAGTTTTTCTTAGGAGCCAGTCAACATCAGTTCGGAAGACTCCCATCTAGCCTCACAGTAGCTCCATGGTACTAAACAAGTACATGACAGTAGTGGCAGCTGACACACGACTGTAGGGTGAGAAAATCTTCCTGTGGATGACTGCAGTGGAGTTAACAAATAGTAGGTAACCTGTTTAGATTAACTGTCTGTGGATCATAGTGAACTATTTCCAACTTGCAAATTATTGGCTGCAGCACGGATACTTCTTTGTTTGCTGAACTTTTCTTCCACAAAAGAGAATACCAAGCCTTCAAGCAAGAGTTTAGGACGTCATTTCACCATGGTCTGTACCAGACTACCAGTAGAGAGCTGTCTTAAAGCCTAGGCCCTATGGCTACTTCCATTTTTATGGGGTCCCATTCCTGACAGCAAATAGTTGTATTAAAGTGTACTGCTCAACTGAAATCACAGTCAGCTGCTAAACTAACTTGTCAGAATACCTAGGTCACGTTGACGCAACTAACCTTTGCACAGGCTGTTCCTTTCATATCATAGCACAAGTATCGATTACAACAGTGACCTTGTTTGTCATAGGGTGTATATGGGAGAACAAAAATTAGCAGACAGTTCAGAGTACCTGCTGTCACCAACATCCACAACAGTATCCTAAAACTGAGAACAGTTTACATAGCATTGCTAGCATTTTAAAATGTTTTACCTGAGGGTGTTAATGCTATTCATTTTGACAATAGGGGTATGGTCTGGGACGTCTGCAATCAAGGAGGCTAGCAATCCTAAGCCCTGTGCTGCAAATCCATTAGTGTGTGTGCCAATAGGCAAAATAGTCATGCCACTTCCTGATAATAGCACATATTTCTACTTGCACATTTGATGTGTTTGCCAAAAAAGATTTACGAAGGGTAATTTGTAGGGTAGAGCTTATATTTGAATGCTCAGAACTGGGCGCTACACTTGCAGAGAGTTACAGGACTTTGTCTCTGGCATACTTCATGTCTCCAGACTGTTTCCTGAATGCCCAATGTTTGCTGTAATTTCAAAAGTTCTGTTCTTTCAGTGTATTACATTTATAGTTTCTAAGCTTAGATTGTGTGTTGATTAGGACACTGCCTGTTTAAGTTTCTTGTGGACTGCTTCAGGGCAGACATTTCCAGTGTGAAAAGCACTGGTCAGAAAATTTCATTCTGTCAATAGCCCACACACTGGGGTTCTCCATTTGTCAAGCGAAATATGTTTTAGGGGGTTTGGCAACTGAAAATGCTATATTTCATTTGCTGCAACTTTTCCTTTGATTTTGTGATATAGCATCTTTAAAACAGTGTGTGATCATACTCTGAAAACTGCAATGTTGAATTAACACACACAAGATACTCTATAGTTCAGGATCTTTTGAATGAAAATCATACCCTTCATATTTGTAGAAACATTTAAGAATTTTTTTAGAGGCCACACCTGTACGATGAAAATCTGATTTGTTTCAAAATGAAATGAAATATTGCTGCATTTTCTCTCCCCTCACAGTGCCCTGTGTAGGTTTCATATATACCTTCAAGGGTTAGCTGTATTTATTGCAGTCTTCCTTTATCCTGAGGTACACTGCACATTGTATGAACATGTAGATTGTGATAACATCAGGCAGTGCACCTCTTGTCACCTCTAGTATTGTACCAAGGATGCTGCTGCAAGGTGTTGTCCGCACATGTGTGTGTGTGTGTGTGTGTGTGTGTGTGTGTGTGTGTGTGTGTGTGTGTGTGTGTGTGTGTGTGTGTGTGTGTGTGTGTGTGTGTGTGTGTGTGTGAGATTGTCTTCATAACTATTTCACAAGTGAGACAAGAGCAGTCCTAGTAACCCGTCAGATCAAGTCATAATACCAGGCAGCTTCTTAACTATAAAAGGTCATTCCACACAGAACTTTTGTTTACCACCATTACCTCATAGTGTGCTGCTTGCTGTCCAAAATAACATTTCGCATTCACTATGGCAAAGTACCATCTAAATTGTGCATACATTCTTTTGTCTACTTCAGGAGGAATGATTTTTAAAAAAGTGAATAGTTTAGATCGTATGTACTGAAAATATTGCTACGTCTTTAAGCTGTGCAATTAATTTTCTGAACACCTTAATTACTGCGGTAATTCCAGCTCAGCAGTGAGGCTGTTCCTCCATTGTGTCTTTACACACCATCATGCTTTGGCAAATGATTGCCCCCTTTCCCCTCATTCAGTCCTGTAGACCTTCTTTAAAATATATTCAAAATATAGTGGAAAAGTTTCACTTCCTCTTCTTTTCATCCTCAGACTTCCTGTTGTAGTCGGCCACATATATTTTTGCATTGTTGTTATATTTTGGTTGTATACCGTTCATGATCAGCCCTGACAAATGCTTGGTTCTTTCTGTTATAGATGAAAGTCACATAGTCCTTTGAGGTAAATGAGTTTTTTTTTTTTTTTTTTGCAGTGCCGAAGATAGTTTCTGGCATGCAAAGTTTTTAGGGTTGACTTGCAAATTTCAAACCCAACTAAACAAATACTATTCTCTGATCAGTGGATATGTGATATGTTCTGCAAATCATGTTAATGCAAATTGGGCTTTCAGATAAACTGACCTTGTGTACCACTTCTAGCTTTGTGAAAGAAAATAGTTTTAGCGATTTAGCTGTCTTCCTAATCTGTCCACATTTATTCCATTCTCTTTTCTTACAGATGAAGGAACAGAAATAAAACTGAGTTCTTGTAGCTTTCAACCTTTTTTTTCCCTTCAGTTTCTGAAAGCAGGTCCCATATGGAAGTAGGTGACAAGCATCACTTCGCATTCTTTTTATGTTAGTATCATATTTTAATATCTAAAGCCAAAGATAAAATATTCAGTCAAATAAGCAGAATGAAGAGGTGTTCATAGGGAAAGGAGATTCAGTCTTAAGGCTGAGCCATTTCTCTGTGGCAAAATATCTGTGGCTTCTAAAAGGTGCACTTTCCAGTCTTGTAAGTTGCCAGTGTGTAATGCACTGAGCTTTCCTGTCGCAGTGTTAATATAATGGTAGATATAATGGTAGGTACTGTGTAGTACTAAAATATAATAAATCCAGGCATAATGATGATTATTTAGTACCTTTGAAATCAGAATTAGACCACGGTACACATTATAGTCCCTTGCAAGTGCACCGCCTCATAAAATTTGTGTCTCAGATTATCATCTGACTGGTTTTGTAGAAAGTGTTTTCTGTCCGGATCTTTTATTACAAAAAAACAGTATGACAACATGAATATGAATTAAGTGTATGTGTTTTTTTTCTTTAATTAATACAACCATTTTAATGCTGCTTTTTCCATCACCTGCAGGTAGAAGCGCTTAAATGACTGGTCAGTAGCAATGTACCCTGCTCCAGAAGTCTGCTAGTAACTATTACACACCATGAGGACTTAACATTCAAGCTTGTTCAATAATATCTGATTATTCTAATATTGTCCAAATTGCATTTATTTTGATAACTAAAGTGCCCCAATATTTCAACAAGTGGAAATTTTAAACCTTAGCGGTACCCATTTTTTTCTTATAAATACAGTTGCTGGGACTTAGATTGGCTAAGTAATCTGAAGAAAGTTCATTCTAATATTTGCAAGCAACAAGCAGAATACATTAGTAGACTTGTTAGTGATGTAACCTGTCAAATAAAGGTGGATTACTATAGTAAGCAGTAATAAAAAGACCAACAAGCTAAGGCATATGCTGTTAGAATACACAGTATTGTTGTCATTGCATTAAAATATATCAGAACAAGCACTTCACCAGCAGTCATTGCATAGTTCTTTTACTGATGCGTGGATGACATTGCTGCTGTTAGAGAAGTAAGTGACAGACATACTAGACAGGAGGTAAAGACCACGCAGTAGCTGAGGACTTTAGATTAGTTTGACACTTTCATGTCTTGCCTACAACCATAATGTCTGTAGTTCTGTTCTTTTCCCAATGTGATACAGTGTTTTCTTCATCATTTCACTGATTCTGTACTAGGCCTGTCCTGTTTGTAGTTTTCATTGCAATTAGTGGCATCTTTCTTTAATTCTGTGGCCAGCAGCATTTCACGTAGTCAGACTGTTGGGTTTATTACTGTTTTGGTTTATAAAATGACATTTGGCAAACTGTGGAGGTAACTATCTAACAAGATCTGGTATTCATAAACATATGCCACCCTCTTCTGCTGTTATCCGTATACATTGGCTAGTTTTTGGCAGTGCACAGATGCCATTCTGTGACATATCAGAGCACTTAATATACTCATGCATAACAGGCAGTCTGCATGACAGGGCTGCACATTACAGTGATGTAAGGCAGCTCAGCTGCATTCTGTGTTACCAAGTAGCTGTGTATAGCTCCTTAGTAAGACATTCTATACCTTAACTACCTTTACATTATTGTGCAATAGTCTGACATCATGCTTGACTGGGATTCATAAGTAAATCACAGTCTCAGTCATTAGACATGAGAGTGGACCATTAATGGGAGCTTGCCTGCTTCACAATGCAGGGGCTGGAAATGAGTTTGGTGGGAGGTTTCCTGCACAGAAGGAGACTCCTATTGCTGGTAAGATGTTTCCTGCTCTGCAATGGAGGTGTTAGGAGGATTTTGGAGACTAACAGTGCTAGTCTGTTGCTATGCTGATCAACAGAAGGAGGCTGCTCACCGTGCCAACCAATGCAACATAGTTGTGCATAATGCAATTACTGTGCTATAGATTATCCTTTTAGGATCAGCTGTTTCTCAAGTGATTGGGGGGTTCTATATGTACTTTGCGCATGAGGTACGGTGTCAACACAATGGGTCAAGACAGCACATACATGGTCATGCCTTACTGTGTGCAAAGCTGTACAAATTGTCAGGACTTTACTACACGGGTATATTGCATACCAGCTCTGCTCTGCTGTGCTCCATTATTTATGAGTAGGGGCCCACACTTATTAAACACAAAGTAAGTCTCCAAATTAGTTTCAGTCAGGAAATGGGTGTGAGAGTTTGAGACAACCTCTCTGTCATGTACAAAGCCTGATATTGCAATCTTGGCCCATAAAGATCACATATTAGTAAACATATGTAGAGGCAGGCTTGTCAAAGACAGTTTTATAAATTTAACAGAAACGTTTGACTCATTTAACCATACTCTTCTGCATAGTGCATTAATCAATCCAGGACTTAACCCTACTGCTGTAAACTGCTTTAAAAACTAAAGTATCCAGAGTTTAGAATAGACATGAAAGGGTGGAATTTATTGGAGAAAACTGGCAAAAGAACCCAGGTATTGTGAGCAAATAATTAGAGAGGGAAAGGTAATAGAATGGGAAGAGGCCAAGAAGACTTTTGGATTGCCTTCCCTATCAATGATTGATATCAGAGTGTAGTCAAAGAGAAAGGAATGGCGGAATCCTGAGTCAAACCCCTGCTCTGAGAATGTTTTTAGCTGAATCTAGAACAGAAGCTGCTGTTAAAAAAGGGATAGTTAGAAGGGCATATAAAATATTGCACGACAGATATAGGGATATATATATCAGAGCAGGTCAGAAAGGATTGGAAAGAGAGAGAGTATATATGCAACTGACAAAGAAACAATGAGAGAAAATATGTGTGGCTCCGAAATATGGAACAAAGTCTAGAAGATTTGGAATTTTTGCTTTGTAGTGTTTACATAGACATTCTTATACCCAAAGCGGATTCCAAAGATTGCAAATGTTAGAGGTGGGAAGACAGAGGTAATTGAGAACATATTTTTTTAGGAGTATAATTAGTTGGGAGACTTAAAATTTCCCTACGGAATACTCTGTCAGAAATACTGAGTGAGCAAATTGGTATAACTAAGGAAATTATTTTATGAGCTGTGATACAGAGTCAGAATTCCTTAGACGCTGTAAGGGTTTGTTGAGTTTAATTATGGTAGCTGCCAAAAAAAGCAATTGCTAGAAAATGGAAATCAATGCCTAAACCAATAGTACTAGATAAGAAATAGTGAATATAGTAACAGAGATAATAAAACTTTAAGTGGGATCTTTAGAATAGGGTAGGAACAAATTACATAAAAAAATAGGAATTGTGAGAACAATACTTTCAGAATAATATTTTGGAAGAGGAATGAGGTTTAAGGGAAGACAGGAATTGAATGAGCTATGTAATGTGTATTGAGCAAGTCACTTAACTAGACTACATCCCCAGACTCAGAAAAAGGTCCACGGTGATCAGTGATCTACACTGGAAGAACAAATGCAAATAGATAAATAAATATTTAAGGTTATGTGTGATATATAATGTTTGCAACTGAAAATATGTCAATATGGTCTGTTTTCATTTATATAACTGTGTGATTGCCTATGTCATAAGTGATAATTCAGTAAAATGTTTCATGTTTAAAAACATATTCTGTGTTCCTTTTTTTATACCACCTAAACAAGGAGGTGTATAATAAATCATTAATCAAGTTCTCTCCAATATCACAAGCAGTATGCTTTTACTTTATGCTAATGACATAGTTCCTTACAGGTCTAACTCAAACCCTACTATTGTTAAACAAGCCCTTGAACAAAACATCTGTAGACTGACCTCATGGCTCCCAAGCAACCACTGCTTTCATAACACCACCCTAACTTCAGCTATGATCTTTGCTACTGCACAGAACTCAGATCTGTACCCCTCAAATAACAAAGACAACAGTTGGAAACCACCAGTTAATTTTACTACTTACTTATGCCTAGACCCAAATCTTAACTTTTACATACAATAAACCAAAACCAAAATGAATAATGCATTATTTGGGGCCAAAAAAGTCTCTCGCATCCTAGACATTGAGGAGGGAAAAAGGCATATTAATCCTGCAACGAATACAGACTGTCCCTTGTAGCACCCCTTTACAAAAGTAGCAGTCCTCCTTATGAACCTCAGTGCTTCTTTGTCTATAATCTAATAACAGTGGATTTCTTTCCCACTTCAGCCAGCAGATTTCTCACAAGCAATTCAATAATCTAGTTGCATTCTGTTCTATCCAGTACCCACACTTCTCAGACAATTTATAAAATATCATCTAACTGACTGATGTTTTTAATTTCTAACATCAGAACTCTGGGGATCGATTTCCTCTGTCATCAGAAATTATAATAAAGACCCTGAATTTAAATCAGCCAGCTGTCCATATATGCAAGATGCGAGTGTGGTTTTAAAAACCACCCAAGGTAAACTTTGTAACTAATATTCTCCTTCAGATTTCACAGACACTTCATTAATTCCATCACCAGTCTTATTTACTCACATCCTCAATTATCCTTTTATGCTTACCTAACTCTCTCCTTTAATTTCCTTAAAATAACTTCTAACTTAATCTTGTAAACATATGGAAAGCTAAATCTTTTTAGTTAGAAACTGCAGGCTTGTGTCTGAAAGAAAAGTTCATTGAGATTAGTACAATATAGTTAAGTGCAGGTACTGGAGTTTTATAGCTGAAATTACTGCATTTGTAAATTTACAGGTGTTTGTGAAGTTGAAGAATGAAACCTGTCATCAGGTAAGTATGCCAGGAGATGTATGACAAATAGTCTGCAGAAACTTAAGAATGCAGACATTGTTAATATGTATGTTATAGAGCATAATAATTTTATTCAGGATAATGAACAACAGTAAAAAAAGTGTATATACAGTGCTGTAGTGATGAAATGACATGGAGTCATCCGGGAGATGCGGTGTGTGCGTGTGTGTGCGTTTGTGTGCGTGTGTGTGCGTTTGTGTGTGTCCAAGTGCATATGTGTGTGTGTGTGGGGGGGGGGCAGAGAATGACATACTGCTTGGATTGTTTGCTCTGAGAATTAATGATAGATTTTCTTAGCTAATCATTTTCCTTGACTAGTTATGTTAAACTTTATTTATTTATTTATTTATTTATTTATTTATTTTTTTTTTTTATTTTATTTTTTTGATAGTCGGATGGATGGATATACATTTCCTTTTTCAGTGAGGGAGAAAGAAAAAGGAACAGAGGTACACAGAGGTACAAGAGCAACAACAACACAATGAAAAATATTTAATTTATTATTTACGTTAGACTCTTCTTCTGATATTGGAAAGCTTTCAAGAAATAGTGGTACAAAGGCAAATATTCCAAGCAATACAACAGAAATTAGACATTTAGATAAGGTGGTAGCTGAAAGTAGCTAGGCTGGGGGCTATGGGGGGTCATGCATGTTAAGTATATCAGGAGGGGGGGGGCATGGGCATGGGCATTGGGTTTGGAAAACGCTGAGGTTTTTTTTATGGTGGTCCAGTGGTCAATTGTCTAAGGTTGCTTCATGGATAGCTCTTTTTGTGAAGAAAGGAGATATAGGGGGAGGCATAAGAGGAGGTGGAGGAGGAGAGGAGTTGAGGCAATGTGAAATGGAGTGTGGGGGGAGGAATTTCTTTCTTTTATCCTGTACATGGACCCGTTGTTTGTTAAGTGTTTTTTTGGTGGTCAGATTGCATGTCAAATCCTAAGTTTTTTGTCTATTGTCACCCCAAGTAGTAGTTTGGTGTGGAGACTGAGAAGATTTTGGTGCCATTGTTAGCAGACAACAAAGGTAGGGGTTTGGGTGCTGGGAAATTGTAGACTGGGAGGTATTGTTGATGTTTTTCAATTAGGACCACTGTCTGATCATTGTAAATAAAAAGCGATTCAACATTTAATGATCTGGTTGGGTTCTAAACAGTATGTCAGAACTGGAACTGCACCTGAATGATCAATAAACCAAATGTTTTGGGAAAGCACATCACACACAAGCCAAAACTGTCCGTCTGAGTACGTGCTTCAGATGAAGGTCAAAGATATGAAGAATTGTAATGGAGTTCAAAGTGGTTAAAAAATAATGTAAGACTTAATCTTTAAGAAAGGTGATTAATAGGGGTATTCCAGCTCTAGTAGGATCACATTCACCAGCTTCCCCGGAAAAGTACATGCTGAATGCTGCTAAGTGGATTCCAGCTGATAGTCTAACCTCTTATATATGGGGTGTGTGAGTTGTAACCAGGTTGAATAACAGTGATTCCTCAGTCTCCCAGGAAAAATGTATACTGAGTGCTGCAGAGTGGATTCCATCTGATAGTCACGTCATATATAGGGGGAATGAGTTGTAACCAGGTTGTATAACAGTGATTCCTCAGTCTCCTGGAAAACTGCATGCTGAGTGCTGCTCAGGGGATGCCATCTGATAGTCTAACCTTATATATTGGGGGTTGTGAGTTGTACCTAGGCTATGTAACAGTACACGAGCTCCTTTGCTTTCAACACTTGTGTGAGATGTTGTAGGAGTCCTGTGATCTGTTTTGTGGACTTGGAGGAGGCTTATTATAATGTTTTAGTTCAGTATGTGTTGCTATCAGATTTGGGTCTGAGGGAACTTTTAGGTACCATGACTACTACTGCATGCAATATCTTCCGTCTGTGAAGTCAATGAGAGATGTCTGCACACTTGGCATCAAGTGTTTATGTCTTCATGGTAAACATCTGCCATCCACAAATGTACATCTTGTTACAACTCGTATTATTTTCATTAAAAAGGTACAGAAATGATTGAGGAGAGGGTCTCCACTTTGAAGACACAAATATGGTCTTTTTAGATGATTTTTATTGGACTGTCCTTTCTAACAAAGTCATAAAACAAATCACTGATGAGTATGAAGTGGTCAGGATAAGAAACAGCAAACATGCAAGCATGACACACTCAGATAAAAGTGGATTGTTGTGTTTTTATTGGGTGGGGGATTGACTGATTGGTGGAGTTAGGTAACTTTCATTTTTTTTAAAGTCCAAAAACAGAGGAGGCTCACTTTGCTGCAGTATTAAACAATTTTTATTTTAAGTGGTTGTGGTGAGCCTCCTCTGTTTTTGGACTTTAGGAATTTTGGATCTGTGGTGGCTCTTTGCTCAACGCTGCTTTGTTGGTTTCTACAACTTTCGTTTTTTGTTCTTGAGTGATGCCAAAAGGGGCCATGAGGCATACATACATCCTGTGATGGCTGCAGTCTTGCCAATGCTGAACCAGTCAGTGGGGGTGAGTAAGGAGCTGAATTTATCATAGCTGTCTGTTTACCAGTCTAACTACATCCATCGTTAGCTGTGGCCATGTCTTGAGTTGTAACAGAAAGGACAAATGGCTGTCGTGTGGTTTCTCTGCAAGAGTTCAGGATTTACACTTCATCATAGGGAGAGGAATTTTATCATTCCAAAGAGGCTTCAGCTATTGTTCCCAGCTCTCATTATCTTTGCTTAAGAATTGGTATAAAGCCAAAATTAACAGTAAAAAATGCCCAAAATCAGCGACAACTTTTATATATTACTGTAGTTCACTTACAAAGTAAATAGAAAAACAGGTTTTACATTGAAATGCTTTTTTGAACAATTAGATGCGTGAAGCTCTGATGTCCAACATTTACTAACATTACTTCTCAGTGGTTTGCTAGAAAATCCTGTATTTTATGAAGGACAGGGCACAAATATGAGACAAAATGAAGGACATTCTGCAAATCAGTTATAGCTGAAAGCAGTGCTACTGGTCTTTTGACTTAACAGTATCCAGGTGAGATGTGTCAGGCACCTTGTAAACACATCTTGCATTGATCCCAGTGTCCCTTTCTAGTCGTGTCAGGTAATGCAAAATGGGGAGAGGCTCTGGAACAGATCCAGCGTACAAGAAACATATTCTGTGCACAGGAAATGCTTGGAGGATGAGCTAGAATCTGTTGCTGGGAAAAGTTTGGTGTAACTGCTTAGTCTGTTTTCACCATGATCCCCACTATAGAATTTGGAGGAAAAAGAGAGCATGAGTCTTAATGTTTCATTTAATTTAAAGACAGTGATCCATAGTAGTCCATCTACAAACTTCTAAGCTGAGATGTCACTGCTTATAGTTTTGAAGCTTCTAAATGAATTACTCATCAGTGATTGGTTTGCAGTAAGGAAAGTAATTTGTGAGCCTTGACCTTGTTTTTATGTGATGTTTTTCTGTTGAAATTTGTTGAAAATAAAATCTATGAATCCTTAAAAATAACTTGAAATGGGTGCATAATTCAGCAAATGGTTAACAACAAAAAAAAAAAAAAAAGACGAGAGAGAGAAATAGATGTCTGTGAAGCTGTTAATGTCCCACACTACTGAGGGGATAGTATTGGCCAGTCAGATACATTTGTTTGTAGGTTCTTTTTTGTCCATAAACCCTCAGTTTGAAAAATTTGGCAGTATTTCCTTTTAAACTGCTTTAATACTGCAGTGGTGGTGCTGCGGTAGTGTTGTCACCTCACAGATAGACATTGCCCTGTTCGATTCTCAGCTACAGCGTCTTCTGGGTAGAGACATGTGTGAATGGGCGTACCTTCATTGAAGGTTGTGTGTCAGGGCTGGCAACTCGGCACATAAAAATCTACTGCCAATCATTAGCGGACCGGAATTCCGCTATGGCGACCCCTAACCAGGAAAAGCCGAAAGAAACAACATTTCCTTTTAAACTGCTTTACGTTTTCCTGAATATGCAGATATGTAAGAATGGTAGATGAGCAAAATATTACGTTCAGTTAGGGTTACCACAGTCCCTCTTTGGGCAGTTGTGTCCTGCAAAAAAATTGTAAAAATGGCAAATGTCCTGAGATTTTAGGACAACATTATTTCCTATATTTTATGTAATAGTTGCATAAAACAGTTATTCTGAGTCTGAAACACCTAAATGTTATAAGAAACAGAATAAGCAACTAAAATGCTACAAGAATAATCTTTTACTTAGGCAAAAAAGTGAAGTTCTGCCCTTTGTACTGGCCGTAGGTATGTTTTGGCCTGCAAAATCTGACGTTTGTACCAAAAATGTCCCACTTTGGACATTTGAAAAGGTGGCAACCCTAAAGTTCAATTAATGTTTTAAAAATAGGGTTTATTCACAGCTGAAACTATTTAATCTAGTTTTATTATAATTTACGACTTGCAGCACCAATTATTGTCATCAATTAATTAATGTATTTATTTATTTACATTTGTTTTCTGGTGTAAAGAACTGATACTGCTTGACCATTATCTAGCCAGCCAATGGGTACCAAATTGGGTCAAATGCAGAGGTAATACAACATTCCCATTAAGTCAGGTAAATGAAGATAATAGCGGTATTTGTAGCGTTTCAGTTATTTGCTTCAAGCTGTGTTGTCCAGTTTTTTTATAAAGTAAGAAAGATAGCATAGTCTTAAAAAATAATTGCTTGACTCAGAGAGTAGTTATGCAGGAAAATATGTTGGAAGTTAGTACCTTGCCTAAGAATAGAAATACCAGATGAACTATCCAGGATGTCATGTTCCTGGTGTTGACAGTTTTACTGGATTATAGTGTTTAACCAGACTTAAAGCATCTTATGTTAGAAAGCTTTTATGTTGGAGTTCCTACCTGGTATACATACTTAACATGCTAACAGATACCAGATTTATGACTTTAAGGAGAAGAGCTGTTGTTCATAATTTTTCTGTTTAGCTTACTCGTGTTGATCACTTTCCGTAACAGAAGCAGTCTTCCAAAATTGTCGCAACTGTATGAGTTAAAGTGCCATGTTAACTTTTTGCCGAATCAGTCAGATTGGATGTCATTTTAACACGGCCTTACTCCTGTAGTGTTTTGCTGATGTAAGAGAGACTGAACAAGCTACTTACTGCTTTATCTGTTAATCTAATGTTTTCACTTTGCAGCTTGCACTAGTGAGTGCTTGTTTGTTTGTTTACTTATTTATTTGAAATCCTTTCTCTGAGTTCCCTGTAAATATGATGTGCCCCACTGGCACCATCCCAGTCCACAAAGTAATAAGTGCATTTGTTAATGAATAATCTGATGAGTAAACTATGCTGTGTTTCACAGTTTATTTATGTGTCTATTTTAGGGGTGTAGGACATCTGGCTGCATAACTATTCCATACCAAACAACATAGCCAAATATTGCAGCAAATTGTTTCTTTAGGAAAGTTTTTATAACACACCGTTTTTTCTGTCTGCATTTGTGTTGGGGGGAAGGGGGTGTTGAGTATTCCCCTCAATTGACAGCTGTGTTTTTGTAATAATCAGCTTTTATATCACTGTACCTTACGATAGGCATCAGCACTGTTAGTGTCCATGATCTTCTGGCTGGATTTTTGTCTTTGTTCTGTTTTAACTGCTGTTGTCCAGATTTGGGTGAATTACAGTTTGGGAGCATGCCCTACTTTCTTTTTTGATGTGGGGGTTGGATTTGATTATTTAAGATTTTGTATAGAGTCTGTCATTAATTATGCAACCAGAAGTGTACTGTCAATAAAAGTTATGCATTACAGGACAATATAGCAGAAAACTAGAACTAAAGACAAAATTGTAGATACTTAATCTGAACCTATTGCTTAAATTGTAAGATTTATATTTATACTGGAAAATACACATACCAGAACACAAAAATGTTTAAACAGCAGGATATAAAGAAGGACTGGATTTTAAAACAAGAGAAAAAGGATATGTTATTAGTATTACATACTCTAGGCAAATAGAGGTGATAAAACAGCCATTAATGAAAATAGTTGACTGTATTCGAAGTACATGAAAAAACTGTTTATTTTTATAAAATGTGTTAGGTCAGTTAAGTAAGAAATATCCAGATATATTTGTATTTAGTTAATCTAAGGTAGAAAAATAATTACATTTGCCCATCCCAGATGAAGTAATTAAAATAATAAAAAGGTTTTAAATCAGAAAAGGTAACTGTGCTGGTAGGAAAACACAGACACGTTTCCTTTTATATATATATATGTATATATATGTATATATATATATATATGTATATATATACTTTTTTTCAAGAGCTGGCCTTTTTATTAAAAGAAAATACTGTATAAAAGAAGAAAAGACAAATGATCTTACTATAATCATAACCCCCCAAAAATCTAGCAAAGCTAGAATTTCCACTGTGTGATACCTTAAACCTCTTGAATCAGAGGCAGCATGGGGTATATGTAAATTATCTTTTAAGGATATCAGGTGTTTCAGCTAAAAAGCAATTCTGAATGTCCATGACTTTTTTCTTTAAAGTCTTTTTATGGACAATTTCAGGCCAATAAAGCCAAACCCCTCTAGCTGTGGACCTGCATGTTTCTGGCTTCTTATGACATCATGACTTAAAAGTAAAAGAATAAAGTCATGGACATTCAGAATTGCCATTTAGCTGAAACACCTGATATCCTTAAAGGATAATTTACATATATCCCATGTTGCCTCTGATTCAAGAGGTTTAAGGTATCACACAGTGGAAATTCTAGCTTTGCTAGATTTTTCTTTGTGATTTTAACCAATTGGTTTTCCTGTGTGACCTTTTTAAACATTACTATAATCATAACCAATACAGCACTGACTGAAATGAAAGTAAACTTTGTAAACAAATGAACAGGTATTACACTGAAGCTTTAAAAGAAAGATTTTTAACACCTTTATTAAATTATCACTAAATACATAGAAATACATACATTAATATAAAAGAAAACCGATAATATTAACATGTTTCCATTTACATACACTTTATGTCACATATTTTCTTTTTATGGCTATCCTCAGTCCAACATTGCATAAATTGCTCAGTTGCTGCCTTCCCTTAAACCTCACTCCTACAGAACATAATTCTGCTTGTATTTGGACCACAGTTTCCACTTCTATGTAATTTTGCTCCTTCCTGTTTCTAAAGATCTGACTTTCAGTTCTTTTATCTCTGTTACAATATTCAGTACTTCAAATGCAGTTGGTTTACACTTTGATTTCCATTTTCTAGTAATTGCTTTGATGGGCAGGCACTACAATTTAACTTAACAGCGCCTTACTATGGCTAGGCAGTTCAGATCCTGTGTCCCCCAGCTCAGCAGAATCATTTCCTTAGTTACACCCATTTGCTCACTCAATATTTCGGATACAGTACTTTGTAGGGGATTTGTAAAATCTGCCACCTCATTACAATCCCAAAACATATGTTCCCAGTTACCTAGTTCTTCCTCATCACACCTCCAACATTTGCCTCTTTAAAATAAAGAATTTAAGCTTCATTACCAACATAATAAATAATTATTTTCAAATATTTTTTTGAGAATAATTTTGGCCTTTTGCAGTTTTGATACCCAGGTATGGTCCTTTAGTTTCAAGTGCATCTGCGGTCGACTAAAGAGCATGTTTTTTGGTCATTTGCTTTGCTCTCAGTTGCACAACATACATGATAAGGCTATGCAAATCAAACTCACTTCTATATCTGTTTTTCAAAATTGTCAAAGGTTTATAGATACTTTATACTAAATGGAGATTCACGATTAACTGTTAAAGTATAGAACATTTATTTTAAGCACCTTAAAATATTGTACATTATACTGTCTTATCTGTGGCTGAAGATGAACATTGTAAGACCACATTTTTCTGTTGAGAGGTCGGAATATCTCTGACGAAACTGAAGTGCTAAAAGGTGTATAACACAGGGCTGTCCTCTTTCTCACTCAGGATCGTTGTGATAGTGGAATAGATCAGAATTATCAATCCATAGAGTACATTGTATCTAGCTCATGGTTATTAATTCCTGCAAGCAATGGGCATAATACAGGAAAGAGTCAGAGATGCCAGTTCATTACTGGACAATTGAATAGGTTCATAGGTAAGTACTAGGCTATCTGCCCGAGGGCATCTATAAGCCTAGCCAGAATGTGTTGGCTTTCGCCACCCCCTTAGATTAGTTTCCTGTGCCTCTGTCTAGCAGAGCCATTAGTTCCCTGTGCCTCTGTCCAGCAGAGCCACTGCAGTGACCCCCGGGGTAAATTTTCTGTTTCCCATCCACTTGTCAAGGTTTCTCTTGAAGGGTGTTAGTGAGGGGCTTTGCCCAATAGATAGGAATCCTGTTCCAATGCATGAGGAGTCTCTGGGACAGGAATCTATCCCTCCAGAAACCTGTGTGTCCGTGATTGCCGGGGCTCTACATTCTTCTGGTATGGTTATGGGCTCTTTAGGGTGTGAAAGGGGGATGAAATTTGCACTAAACCTGTCTGCCAGAATGTTGGCAATATCAGTTGGTTCAGTGTATTTTGTGCCATTCTGCTCTAACTCAGAGCAGATCTGAGAGTTTCCACTTAGGTTTTTGACATAGCTAAAGAATGCTTTGTGGTTATCTTTGGAGTCCTTGACAATTTTTCTTTCGAAGCTAGCCTTAGATGATTTTATGAGGGATCATAGTTGCTTGCTGATACTGATCGGGGATGTCTTTCCTTCTTGGGATTTTACTCTTTTCTGTACTAGTTTCCTCCTTCTATTGTATACCTTGTTTATGGCAGGGGTCCACCAAACTGGTTTCCTTTTCTTGGAGGAGTGAGTCTTGGTTTTGCTTGGGATAGCATGATCCATGCATTTCATAGAGTGTCTTTGTAAGGGATTCAGCAGCTTGGACAGCATTATCCTTTAGCATGAGGGCTGTGAACCTTTCCACCTCAGTCTTAAGTAATGTGAAGTTTGCTTTTGAAAAGTTTTTCATGGTGGTTTCCTTGATTGGGGGTGGGGGCAGAATGTGGATATCCAGAGTGATTAGTTTATGGTCTGATCTAACCAGCGAGGGGTTGACCTCTAGTGTAGAACACCAGTCGCCCATGTTGGTGATGACCAGGTCCAATATGTAGTAACTTCTGTAGGGGGTGTTGACCATTTGATCCAGGGCATTCAAGTTTATAAATTCTAGGAAGCGTTGGGCAAGGGGGTTAGTACTTGAGTAGTTCTCACAGTTAGTGTTTGGGTAATTGAAATCACCCAATATTAGGGCATTTCGTAGTACCTTCATATTTTCCAGTGTCTCCAAAAATACAGAATGGGGGTCCTGGGTCATGGTGGGTGATCTGTAGCAAGCTACAGTTTGAATTACAGTTTTGCCCATTGTTAGTTGCACATGGATGATCTCTGAGACATTGTGCTGTCACTTACCTGGAGGTGTGGGTATCCTTGATGAATATGGATACACCCCCACCTTTTGTGTTTTGGTCCGGGTTCTGTGGCCAGAAAGTATGGTATGAGTTATAGCTTGGTAATGCTGGGGTGCTCTCTGGAGCCTTAAACCAGGTTTCTCTTACTGCACAGATATCAATGTTCTCCATATTGAGGAGTGCCTCGAGTGCATGCATTATGAGGTTTAGATTTCTGGCGTTGAGTAGCATTACCCTCAGCTTTTGGTTACTTGTGCTATTTACGGTGGTGGGTTTGTCTTTTGAGCCTTGCCTAAAAAAGGCACTATGGGGTGGCAAAAGCCTTGGCCAGTATTCGAAAGCCTAAGGGTGACAGGTGCAAGCCATCTCTTGTGAAGCAACGTGGCTTGTTGAGCATGTCATCCCAGGTGGACAGATACTGGATCCCCTTTGAATGACACCAGAAACCTAGCCAGTTGTTGAAATTGATCATTTTTTTCTTTATACTGTGATATCATTCTTGGTGGGGCAGGATGCTACTCAGAGTCAGGGTCATACCGGCCTGGGCTATGTGATCAGAGAGCTCTTCCATGTCTCTTTTCATGTAGTCCAGGGAGGTATGTCTCAGGTCATTCACACCAACATGGACAATGACAGAGTCGTATTTGTACTTGTTCTGGAGCGACCTGAGTGCTTGTGTTATGTGGCGGATACTGGCGCCTGACAGGCAGCTAACTGTAACCTTCTCCTTGTCCAGCCTAGTTAGTGGTACATCAGTGTGCCTGACTATAGAGTCGCCTGTTACTAGTGTGCTGGGTATGTCATTTTGCTTTAAGGGCTATGATTGCGTGGCACTCTGATTATGTGAAGTATGAGTTTCATGGTTTGTGATGGGGTATGTAGGTTGCTTGGGTGTCTGCTTTGGAGGTCTCTGTTGCTTTTACAGATTTTTATTTAGAGTCTCTTGAGTATGTTTTCTTGTATTTGTGTGTGTTACTTGCCGGTGTTGGTTTAGTAGGTCTATGTGAGACTGGTGGTGTGTTGCAAGTATTTTCCTTCTCCTCTTGACTGTCAGTTCCAGTCTTGGGTTGATAGAGCTTTGCCTCCAGTTTGGCTGTATAATTGCATCTCTTGCATATATTAGTATTTGGTGGTAGGAGGAGAGGGTTGTCTGTGTACATGAGGCAGTTGTAACATTGCCTCAAAATGCCCAGATTCACCAGTTGGACTGGAGAGTACACCTGAAACTGCCCTTTGGACATGCCTGAACAGGTAAAGTGAGCTGTTTTACTGATTGGCTGGTAGGGATGAATACTCAGACACACACACACACACACACACACACACACACTGAGCTCATACCTAGTAGCAGTTTTGAAAATTGCAAAATCATATACCCACTTATTTTTGGTATGTCAGAGAAAATGAGTTCCCCCTAGAATTACACGTTAGAGAAAAAAATATGCAAACTCTACATCAGAGTTATTCTTGCATATGCATTGTATTTAAAGCTTACATTTCTAGAAGTATATATATGACTTGAGTTCTACTGATGTGTCTGTTAGACTTGTATGCAAGCTGTACTTGTTTTTTAACATGGCAGAACATAAAAGTTAGCATTGATACTGTAACCTTTATGTTTTGCATCACTGGACCATTCTAGGTTGTATCTGAGAAAAATTAATTATTGGATCTAATGTGTACCATGGTAACATAAACTAACTGTATAGAAACTTGTTTTGCAATGAAATCCCCACACATATGCTGAATCTGCAATTAAGTATACACTAAATTATGGGTAGTGTCTGTAAGGACATGCTTTGTAAGTGTTTTTGAAGCCACAGTCTCAGTGTATTACAAGTACTCTGATATTATCCTTCTCAGTGTTTCCTCACCTGGCATTTGCTGTCTTCCCTTGTAAAACCATTGCTTTGATCTGATGAAACAAACAGATCAAATACCTTAAAGCATTGAATGAATCACCTGCCTCAGTTTCTGGTGGTTTTGCAAGATTTGCAATGTTCCTATATTGGAAATGGCTTATTTAGAGTCGTAAACATGTTTTCTTGTTGAAATGCATGTCTGACTTTGCTTTTTAGCATTTTTAAGGCTTAGGATGACAGTTTCTTTTATACATGTCTGTGGAATGCCTGCTACTTAAAAATGCTTGTAATTACAATATTAGAAGGCAGATGATAAGTGGTAAGCAGACGAGACTAATGATTATTTGTCAGACCACCTGCTGCTCATTATGTACGCAGTATGTCATCATGGTATTTTATATTCATTTTGGACTCTGTGCTCAGCAGACTTGGTAAACTAGCTAAATAGCAGAGTTGAGAGACATTAAAAATGTTGTACCTCGTCATGTGAAATGCATCAGTGATTCTGCCTGTACCCATCCTGGCCCTACAGCACTAATCTCTTATGCCAGCTAGACCTTTTCTTCCTGCTTTCTGCTCCGTTTACTTCCAAATGTTTAGGTTGATATATTTTTGATATCTTTAGTTTCACATTGTTTCTCTATTTTTATTCCCTGTGTGTGTGTGTGTGTGTGTGTGTGTGTGTGTGTGTGTGTGTGTGTGTGTGTGTGTGTGTGTGAATACTACCCAGATTAAAAAGGTATTTTTCATTACCATTGTTGGCAGTCTTTTACTGTAAAAAAAAACATATTTATATAAATCTTATCCTTTTTCTATCTTTTTCTTTACCGTTTATTTTATAGAACTATGGCTGAGAAGCCTACAGGTTTTAAAAAAATGCACTTCCCGTGGGCACAAAATTCCGAATTTAGATGCTCACAGGGAGTTCATTTATTGTTTAGAGCCAGCACACCCTGGTACAAACTGTACCATCTGTGCTACATTTAACTTGAGAGTTATTGGAGATAGGTGGAATAAGTTAGTCCACCTATCTACAATGGCCCTCGAGTTAATAATATATATGTGTGTCTGTGTATGTATGTATATATATATATATATATATATATATATATATATATGTATATATATATATATATATATATACACACATATGCACATGGGTCCCTATTAAATGATAGAAAAATCATTTATTTGATGGAAAATCATTTGGCCGAAACCAAAACGTAGAAAGCTCAAAACACTGAAAACTCATTTGACTGAAACTCAAAACACTGAAAATGCTATATGCCCTTTTCCCCACGGAAGTGCAATCCTGGAGTTAGTATATATAGTTAGGGGGCACAGCCCCCCACAATGGTGGGTGTGGGGGGCATAGCCCCCCACATACTTCATACATTTTAAACCATACACATGGATTCTTATAACTACAATGAATAACTGTTTGGAGAAAAGAATATTTACATAAACTATGTGGTGGACTACGCCGTCCGCACCCACCACACCCCCCTTAACTATATATACTAATTCCAGGATCGCACTACCGTGGGGAAATGGGCATATAACATTTTCAGCGTTTTGAGTTTCAGTCAAATGAGTTTTCAGTGTTTTGAGCTTTCTATCTTATGGTGTCAGTGAAATGAGTTTCTATCAAATGAGCTTTCTATCATTTGATAGGGACCCATATATACAGAGTGAGAGAGACTCTTGTTCCTGCCACATTTTCTTTTCATTAATTCCTGTTTATATCCACACTTCTGATCTTCTGTGGCATTTTTGTGATGTTATTATTTTACCTGTTTCTGTTTTATTTACATTTATTAACCAGGTGAGTGAAATGGCCCAAAGACCCCCACCAGTGTTAAGTCAAGTATATCTGTAAGGGGTAAATGTAAACATTTAATTTTGATAGTGAAAAGTTAGCAGTACAAGAGCATTTTGACTGCTGTATTCTGCTGGAATTGTGGTCAGTTATTTCTTATTTCACAAGGGTGGTGGATGAGCTAGTTTTGAAGGTTTTTCAAACCTAGACAGGTGAAA